>NW_016908980.1:159653-188593 GCF_001483705.2 Eufriesea mexicana | reverse complement strand
TCCTGCTGGATGTTCGAGTCGATGTTACAGCGGAGAGTTTCGAGCGGAATAGCAGCAAGTTTAAAGCCCGTGGAAAAGTTTCCACGGATCGGATAGATATGTCTCGTCGCCGGCGAACTGTAAGATCGGGACCGGTGCCTGGGATCGAGTCCAAGCTGGAAACTCGGTTTGCCGAAAAACTCACGGCAGAAACGTTTCTCTTCGCGGACCCACGCGACGAGATCTCTGCTCGAGCATAAACGGCTTATTATGGCACCGACGGTTCTTCGCCGCTCGAGCATCTCTTCGTCCGATAATCGCTGTTTGCCGTCCCCTTCTCGCCATCGTAAAGAGAAGGTCAAGTTCCACCCCTGTCCACTCGGAGCAGTCGATGCATTATCGCTGGAACGACGCGACGGTCGCGGCAGTTTGGTAACGATGGATAACGGGCGTGGATAAGAGGGAGAAAAAGTCGTGGGAATAAAGAGGTATATCTGAGAAACGGACGTGGTTGAATCGGGGTGAAGCGTGGTACTCCGAGCGTGGTACACCGCTTTCTCTTGCATCGATAATAAACGCAGGAAATACCGGGACGCGCGGTCGTCTAGACTACTTAGCTATGGAATTGCGGAATGACGGAGGACAATGGCATTGCCTATGTATTTCTCACATATCCCCGCGGCACCATCCGAGTTTCTAGACCGTAATAATGGAGATTGAATGATAACGGTTTGATTCATGAATCACGTTTCAGACCGACTCATCTCGCGCTCATCCTCCGGCGTTCTATTTTCTCCGTAACGATATGTTTACCGCGTACTTTAACGCGCGATTGTTCGCGCGGGGAAATAGATGCTCGAATTGCGATAGAAAAATCGCGCGTGGGAAGTCGAGATGAAATCGGCGACTTTGGATGGACGACAAATTCGAAGAGACCGCTGTTCGTTTTATTTTTTAATCCTACGAAGCCGAGGGAACAGGGTAAATTGGTTCGATGGCCGCTCGCAGTAGATTAGCACGCCACCGGTCCGGCCTGACATTATACTTTAAAGCGGATGTACCGAAAGCTCGCGCGATGTTACCAGGGCTCACGTTGCACGCCTACCTGCGGGGATTTTGTTTTCTTCGTGAAACTAATTACGCGTTAACGCGCGAGGGTAAGATTAATAATACCCATAAGCGTCTCGTGGCTTGCACTGAGTAGGCCTACAGCCCATTAGTGGGTCTAGCTGACAGGTCTGCGTGACCAATTTCTCACCGGTGATCTCTGTGATCCGTGGGTAGATCTGACGCGTATTAGCGAAAAATCCTTGAAGCAAAGTTCTTACGAATGTACTATAGCATCGTCACGGTAAAAGTAGTAGCCAGAGCGAACTAAGCGATGTAGAACCATGATATCGCGGATTTTCGAAGCACTCCATGTCACCGTCGCGATTTTACGTCTTATCATTTCCCCCTCGTTTCCCGATCGTGGAATCAGCGTGATATTTTGAGAATGTTATAGCATAGGCGTTTAAATAAGCCGGAAAACAGCGGTTCGCTTCTTGCGCCGAGGGGAATTGAAACGAGGCGTTCTCGGTGTTATATCGCGGTTAGACACTCGTAATTCGTACCACCTCGGCCGGCGAAGATGGAAGAAGGCAGGCGGGCTAGATTATACTTACACATCGAAATCCCTCGCCGATGTCCCGTTGCTCCACTTCCGCGGAACTTAAGCTTCATGAATTTCCCGCGGAACTTCACCGGTCTCTATTATAACGTACCAACAGGATTTCGAGGTTTTATCGTTTCCGCGATGAGACCCGCTGGCTTAATTTTCCCTCGCACCCACCGGACTCGAAAAACGATATCCGGAACGCGCGCACGCCGCGAGTTTCGCGTGAGTTTTTGCCGAGGGCGAACGACTTTCCGAGGTCCGTGTTACATCGTAAGACGAAACGTAGGAGCGTTTCGGCGCGGCGGGAAGCTGAGAACGAGCAAGAAGCCACGGTGAAATCGTCTGCCTGGTTGGAAAAGACGATAAAAACGAGCGAATGGGCATGAACGGAAGCGACGAAGGCACGACGGGAGGCAGAGGCGTCGCTTATAAACAAAGAGCACGAGGAAACGAGCGGGAGGGTGGAAAACCTTAAGACAGGAAATCGAACGTTTTGCGTTCCGTCACGGGAACTGTTTCCAATTAACTTTATTGCGCAACAAAAAACAGCTTCATTAAGGGAGAACAATGCAATTAAGGGGTTCCCGAGAGGGATAAACGCGAATCAAGGGATGGAAACGGGGCTGACGACGAGGTGGTGGCAGCCTTGTCTGAGAAGCATCCGTCGTTTCTCCGCTATCGATCAGTGCCAAGGAAGGGTGAACACCCCTTTGAGGGTCCTTGCACCCCTAGCCGATGAATATTCCGCATAAACAATCTGATTCGATAGAATTCGGGAACGCTGGTTCGCCTCTTCCGGTACACCTTGAAAACCGCGTTTCTTACCTGGCTCTCACTTTTTCCGTTTCTCTATTATCCTTCCGTCTTTCCTCCTTTCTATTTTCCTTTCGAGTCTCGATCTTCGATTTCGGGTCCTGGATAAGATCAAAGATTCGTAGGATTCTATGCACTAACGTTTCGTTCAACACGCTGCACCGATTAGAATGTTCGCTTAATTCGTTAACCGAGATACCTCTCCGCCAAATCGAGCTTTCCAGGCGGCTTTCTCGTAATCGACTGCTCTCGGTTGCGCGTTCCGAGTATCAGTAATTATCCGGCGATAAATCGTGGCGTTGTTCGCGATCTCGGCACTCGAAATCTTTGCCAACATCGCGCGGGGAACGAGCGATCCTATATTCCTATATTCCTCGCGGAAGCAGCTTAAACAACGTATTATTCGTCGTATATCCTGTTTCACGGTCGGTCGGATAAAGCTTTTCAATCTCGGCGAGCTTATGACGAATCGGTCGACGGTTTCATCCAGCAGCGTTGCCGGAAAAAGGAGCGGAAGAAGCGCGGCGTGGCTGCCCGAACGTTTCAGCGGAACTGCTAATCAAAACGCGGCGGAACTGAGCAGAAAGAAGAGCGAGGTGTAGTGGTCCGTGACCGGCGATGCGGTGCGCCGGAGTAAGCTTTTTCCTCAGCATTCGGTGGGATGGGTGGCGATAATAACGAAAAGTTGGGCGAGGCAGAGCTCGCGCGTCCAAGACACGGACGCCGAATAGGCGGAGAACGCGGGAGGACGCGTCGAGGAGCACAACGGAGCGTAGAAAACAGTGGAGCGTGCAGAAGAACGGGAAACAGTCGCGAAACTGCTGCAATTCTTCGAAACTGCCTCGAACCCGAGATCACCGTTCCCGTCACTGGACGCCATCGATGGGTTACCGATGTCTCTCGCGTTTCATCTTTTTCTCTCCACCCGTAATCGAGTGTTCCGTTCCTCCTGGATAGCCGTAATTCATCGCTATCGGCGAAATAAGATCGCGAGGGATGATTTCGTTCGCAGCGTAGGGGGAGTTCGGGCAACCCTGGCCTCCAAATGTGCTCGCAGGTCGAGCCAATCGGAACGACGAAAAGTTGGGACATCGCGTTATACCGGGGCGTTGATCCACGTCTCGTTGGGGTGGGTCGATGACGCCGAGGACCGAAACCACTGGATTTCACGCAGATTTTGCGTATCCGATGATCGGTGTTGTTACACTTTCGTCGGGCTTTGTACTTCGAGTCGTCCATTGAAAACGATAGCCTCGGTTTTGATTCCTTTTTATCGGAAAGACGAGAAGAGGATCGTGCAACCGGATCGATTTCGCTTCCCCCGGAGTTTCGTGTTCATTTTTTCCCATTCATCGAATTCCGTAGACCGGGAATGCGCTGGAATCGCGACGCTTTTTGATCGGGAATAAATGTATCGATGCTGATCGCGCGAATCGCGATTCGTCTTGAATCGTTGGTGAAATGTTCCTTCGTCCTCGAGGACGGCGAACGGAATGACGAAGAGGGATGCATCGCCTTTGGAAACGTGCTCGACGCTCGTGTTTCACGTTTCGAGACGCGACGGTGGAAGCTGTCGCTGCTTGGCTCGCCGTTGCTTCGTTTTTACAGAGAGCGAATCGAAAAGTCGGCTGCGAGGAGCAAAGTGCACTCCAGTCTTGCTCGATGCAACGTTTACATTCTACGTTTACAGCCTACGCTTGTGACATTTTACGCCCCTGTCACTTTACCCTCTCTGTCTACGGGGAAACGTTCGGAGAGCAGCGGCTCCGTTCGAAAGAATTTCGTTGTTTTACAGTAATGGCGTGTCTGAGTGCAGCCTGACGTAAAACCGTTTGCCGCTGGCCGACGAGCAGTCCCCCCGTCTGATTTCGGAAAGCGGGCCCGATGATTTGCAAACGCGACGTTGAACGGTATCGCGAGTTCAAAATCTAGGATCGAGCGTCGAAAGTAAGCCACTGCCCCCTGCACCCGCGTTTGTTTACGTTCCATGGAACGACCACTCGATTCTCTCGATAAGCTCGATGTCGACGGAAACTCGAAGACGAGTCGTCTCGATTCTGCTACGATATCGCAGCGAGCATTGTTCCGCGTCGTGGTCGTACGTTGCTCGTGACGATGTCGTTTATCCGCGCTTTTCGCGATCAGTCCAAGTACCCTACTCGCGGATTAACAACGATCGCGAGTCGCTCCGAGTTCGTTCTCGCGACGAGAGAAAAATTAATCCCGACTTTAATCTCCGGGTAATCGATCGCCGATCGACGAGTCGTTCGCGTCGGCGTCAGCTGGAAAGGGGGAAGCGGCGCGAGGGGGGCGAATATTTTAATCGCGCAGGAAACTCGCGGATAAAGCGGCATTCGCAACGGCGAAAAACAAGCGTAACGAAATTTAATCGACGCGTTCCATTTTCGGATATCGAGGCGGAACAACTGCATCCGCGAACGCGCAGGGAAAAAGCCGGCTGGAACAAAACAAAGAATTTGTTTCCTTCGCGTGATCCGAGTGGTCCAGTGGGAGATGATCAGTTCCTCCTTTTTTCCCCCTTTTTTCCGAAAACGATCTCGCCTGCGACTGAATACGCGAGCTCGCGAGGTGCACGGTTAGTCGAGAAATCAATTGGAAGCTACAATTTCATCTCCGTTTCAATCCGTGGTATCGATGGCGTCGGAACGATATCGATATCCCGGTTGCATTCCCTCGAAAGGGCATCGATCCCTTCCGGGTTCGTTCATCGATCGCGATCCCGACGTTCCAGCCAGACGTTTTCCGCGCTCGCCGCCGTGCCGGTGTAATTATTTTCTTGTCCGACTGTTCCGCTTTAATCCGAGGTTGCACGCGCTTTTAACGGCACACGGGAACGAACGGCGTATAGCGTCTCGCGGAAAAATGAAACCGCAGTCCTCGACCTGGCGCGATAGACGCGGCGCGACGCTCGACGACGCGGCGTCGTGGAGCGAAAATTTCGCCGCGATGGGGAAAGTAAATCTCCCCCCCGTTGGAAACGGGGGTGGCCGAAGAAAGCGGGAGAAAGGAGGAACTCGAAATTGCATCAACAGGCGGCGAGGCGAAATTTCGGAGAAATATTTGCGTCCTACTTGCTCCGAGTTGCCATTGGATTAAGCAATTTGTAATTGAACCGACGCTGATATTATTAAAGTTTATACGAAAGCCGAAAGTTGTCGGTCTTCGAAGCGTTCCGAGATGGTCCAAGTTTTCCATCCACAGAGACGTTTATACCGACATCGATCGTTGTTTTATTGCCAGCAAGAACGATGAAACTGGCTAAAGGAAGTAGAGACACTCGATTGGGCAATAAACCCGATAGAACTTTCTGTTTTCCCTTCATTCGAAATCTATAATAGCCCCGTGTCAAATAATTCCTCCCTTTCTTGCCTTCCTCTTTATACGCTTTCGTGGCTCTCTATTTACGAAAATTCGTTCGGACCGGGGGGTAGTGGACGCGACTTGATCGACACGAAACGTCTCGAAGTTTGCAGTTTCACGATCGGACCAACGACCTCGATTCGATTCGATGTTAAGGTATCGGGATATCCCAGCGCGTGCTTCTATCTGATCCTGCCAAGGACCTACGGGACTTGGAACACCGTGGCTGGACACGGAAGAGGAATGAGGGTCGTGGAAGGAGGGTGCTCGATAGAAAGGGGGGGACACACCCATATAAATCAAGTTAGAGTTGCTTCCGTTCCCTTATTGGGATGAGCACTCTAACCGCTGGAAACTAGCTTGATTGTTTTCTTCTCTTGCTTTCCGCGTTTCTTACCGCCTTGAATAATATTGCATTTCCGCCGATCCAACCGATTCACCGTGGGACCGACACGATCAAATGCGGCAAAAAACATTTTTCCTTTATCGATTTCAAATATATATTTAAATCGCGTTTCTCAGCTGCTCCTTACCTTTTATATTTACTTTCCACGTTTTAATTTATTTTCCTAACGGAAACATAATTGCAGTAGTACGCGAGTGTGACTAAACCAACGAAAAGGGGATGAGAGAGAAACGCGAAAGGTGTTACTAGTGACGATGGTGCTTCTGCGAACAGTTTAGTTTAATTTAATCAAAATTCATTTATGTTCTTGAACGTAGCGGAAGGATAAGGGGATAGGGCTAGTGGTCCAGAAGACTTTCTTCGTCAAAGGTTTTTACCTTATTAACGGTTCTTCGGTTCGAGAAGGTTTGACACTCTTCGAACGATCGTCTCGTCATCGATGAGTTCAAACGTTTTAGGCGTAAACAGTCGGAGACGCTGCCTGTCGTCTGACTGTTTACTCCGTCTATTCTAAGATCGCTTAGAAGAAAATGTTCGGATTAATCAAAATTTATATACAAAGTTCGGACATACGCCGAAGGAAGCAGAGAACGCTTACAGGTATGTGTCATAAGGGTAACAGTCTCCGAGTTCTTAGGTAAACCGAGTCCCATGCAGTTCCCTGAAAATATTGCGAGGAGGAATTCGCTCTCTTTCAAGTCTTTTATGCTATATCGAAGATTGATAGTGTTCAGAGTGACAACTTTCGTTTATCTTGCTCCTTTTCCAATCAATAGCCTCTTCTCGGTTGCGTATCCTGTTAAAGAATAAGATTTTCTAAAATGCCTTTTTGCCGGTTTTTGGCACATCGGTCCCACACTGCGACTGTTCGAGAAATGGCGGAACGATGAGGAACGATGCAAAGGTTTTAACCCTGACGCGTACCGTGAAGCATAAGCCGTCTTAACGAGCTCGACGGTAGAATGTCAGTTGGGCGACGTAATCTGCGCGTTGTTATAAATAAGGAAGCACTTCCTGCCTCGAGTTCCTTTCATTCTCCTTAACGAAGCTTCTCGCAGAAGGGAATTTGGTAAATTTTCTTTCGGTTATCGAAATACTCGAATTTCCCGCGAATCAGGGGCAACGCTAGGAAAATCAAAAACGAAAATGATTCGCTAATTAATCACGCGATACATCGTCGACTGTATGGTGGAAGGTTCGATTATTTAGCAGCAGAGTGCACCTCTTAGTTCACTCATCGAACGGCCACGCAATATCTCGCGCTCAATCGTCGAAATCGCTTTAGGTGCTGCATGCACGGTATCGTGCACAGTTGCAACTGCAACCGCTGATCCCGCAGCAGCGCGCCGGCGCTTGCATTATGTAAGCATGACGCAGGATAAACCGAATTGGCAGCGACTGCCAAAGACCGTGACTCTCTGCCGAGATTATACAGAGTGGAAAAAGTCAATGGAGCTATTTCGAAGCGACGTCGGTGCACGACGCGCGTCGTTTAACGATACCACGTCGCTTTTCATCCTACACCGATCGATCGTTCGACGGCCTTTCTCTGCTCGCTGCTACGCGATATTCAAATCGAACCTGCAAACGTAGCACGAAACGGACGACTTGGTTCTCAAAACACGTTAACTTATTGGAAAAACATCGGGACCTTTCGGAAATGCCGAGGATCTTTTTACGGTGGTTCCGAGATCGGGTCGACGGTGATCGGTCTAGTCTGGGGATTTGTATAGCATCGAGTTTGATCTACCGTCCCATCGCTATTCCGAGTGTAGCGAAATACCTTTACCTTAATTTTCCTTCGACTTTTCCTTTTGTCGGTCGACCTATTGTTGGAACAATAACGTCCTCGACGTCTGCAAATCCACGGTGCTCCCGTTATCGAGAGTCATCTCGCGGAATACGCGACTCGAGGGAGACTCTTTCGCTGCGACCGAGATAATACGTTTACAATTATGTTCTCGGTGGTCATTAAATTTCTGATCCGTTCGCCGTGTTTTACGTAACGAGACGTCGTTAAAGATGCTCGTACTTCCGGTGTAATCGGTAACCCTCGACAAAGAGGGGAACGGTTGGCCTCGAATCGAGAATAATTTAAAGCGGCGCAGTTCGACGCGATAATTAATGCAGAAGGGGATGGTCTCGTGTTTGACGCCTGCTCCGGGTCCCCGACTGTTATCAAATGCTCGGCATTGTCTCAGCAACTGTTTATTTATCCCGTTCCTTTAACAATGCCGCGTTCCCCCAACGGAAATCGTTCGAGGGTTGAAATCGGCGTGCCTCGTTGATTACACCGACTCGCCTCTCTTCCTCACACTCTCGTCGTGCCTCTCCTGCTCGCTTCTCATCGGTCCCTTTTGTTTGTCTTCTTCTTTCTCATCCCTCTATATACGCCACCTCCACCCTGTTACCCTCGTGTTTCTCTTTGTCCGTCAACATTTCCCTCTCGTTTCCTCTCAGCCCTACGGGCACGGAACGTCCTCGCCGGGGACGTTTCATTTCGATTTTCCAAAGTTCCCAGCCAGGTGTCAAACGGTCGTCGATTGGACCGTCCTCTTCGGCGTTCTTCTTTCTTCTTTCTCCCCGTTTTTCCGAAAGTTCGTTCGGTTTTCTTCGTCGAAATATTCCACGATGCCCCCCCTCCCCCCTCCGTCCCCTCGTCACAGCGTTCGGAATCATCGATCGAACAGTCGGCGTCGGAGGGAAAATTCAGCCCCAGCGAGGAAACTAAATCGCGAACAATCGCGAACAGTCGGGATGCGAGTTTACGTTTTTTAATTACAGTGTTTGCGCGAGAAAATCTATTCGCCGCGGAGTCAGCCACTTTACATAAAGCCGCCGCTTTCTTTGGATTAAATATTCAACAGTTCGTCGAGACGACCGCTGAAGCCGTTGTTTTTTCGAAGCTTCCCGTACAATCGTTGCCTCCGGAGGAGCACAAAGTGCCGCAGAGGCTGAAGATAGCGCACGGACCCCGCTCCTTTCTTCCTTCGACCTCTCCGCTCCTCGCCTTTCGTGTTTCTGGCTTCTGTTTACACAACACACAGCCAGACTGCCAAATGAACCCGTGAGATTTCCTGGATGCGCAAGGATTCCCTTGGCAAACGTCGACGGCGAAACGTTGCACGGGAAAAGCAGAAAACAGCCTTTTAATACATGCAGAAGAAACTATGATAAGCGAGGGGAAAGCTATCCGCGATTCTGCCGATGCAACCCCGGTCCGTGTGCATATTTCAGACGAAGCGGACGATCGCGAGTCGCGTTTTTATCGCGGAAACTGATACGCGCGGATGAAAAGGTATTCGCGTGCAATCCTCGCGGGAGAGACTTAGCGCGTACACGCTTACGTGCATCTACGTGCACGGTGTTTCGTAGTTGATTTAAAATCCTATTATTTGCTGAAGTTTCCCGCTTTGTTTCGACACGACGTCTCAACGGGGCCTGACGACGCGAGCCGGAGTTTCGAAGCCGGCCAGCAGCCGTGTTACATCGCGACGGAGTCGGCATCGAGAAAGTTGCTCGAATGCGGGAATTCGCATGCGGAAAATTGACAAATTTCAGACGAGAATAGCGTACACTCCTCTCGTTCTTACTTTATCCGGATGCATGAGCCAAATTCGTCTCGGTCCCTTGGCGAGACATCCACCGTGGAGATATCTCGAGATCGTCCTAGGACTCGCGCGTCTCCGCGGTTTCTCGTAAAGGAAGCTGTGTTGGAAAAATATTATTTGTCGATAAGACGCGGTATCCGATTCGAGGAGGTAAGAAGATTTTCGCGTTTAACGCGACGGAGGCAAAGGCAGCCGAAGAAACAACTTACGAGGAAACGAATGGTTTTCCGTGGAAACCGGGAAGAAGAAAATTCCCGGTACAAGAAGCCCGAGAAATCGTCGGACAAATGTTAACGAAGGACCAAGATCGAGATACCTTGTTCGAACAAAGCGGGGCAAAGGCTTTGCGCCAGCATGGCGGGCGGAAGGTAAGAGGGGGGCAAGAAAACGCTGCAACCAAGTTTTCCAATCTTACAACTCCGAACGAAGCCGAACTCACGGAGTCGAGGCACGCAACACGCTACGCCACATAACGGACAGAGCCTATTCTATTTCCTATCTTATATCCTCGGTATATATATTTTCCGCGATGGCCGCCAGCGTAGCCGGCCGATGTCCCATTCAGCGCCGCTAAAACGCCCCGAGGAAACTTTCTCGTCGCCTATCCGACGCTCTCGTACCGACGTTTCTACTCGGTCCATCCTTTTTTCCCAGCATTTCGTGGGAATGTCTTATCGGGACCGTCAGGCCTCTACGATTATTATTATCGCCGTTCAGCCGAGTAACCCCTATTTTCGCAGCCGTCGTAACCAACCTTCTACGTATATACACGATATAAATAACACGCCGCGGCTGCGTCGGAAAAATAGACTCGGTTATTTACCGTCGGTAGCTTAAAGTAGAACGTGACTGACACCGATGTTTGTCTGCCACTCCACGATTTTAAAATCTTCCATCCCCGCGAATCTGGGTTATCGTTTATTCTTGCACCGCTCGAGCACGCGGGATCCTACGAATTATCGATGAATCGGAGAACGTAATGGAAATTACCGTTACGAGAACGATACCTGACTTTCCCGGTAATCCCTAGATTTCCATCGCGTCTGTCCTACGTAATACCGTTTTCTACCGTGATCCTCCGTTTCTTCGCCAACCTTCTCTCCCCCCGCTTGTTCTTCCCCCGTTCCACCCTTCTCCCCCGATTCGAAACATCGCGGAGAGCAATGGATCGCGAGCGCTGCTCGTCCAGCGGATAAGAATCGAAAGGACGATAATCCACGGGTGAAACACGCGGAAAGAAGTCACAGGGAAAAGCATTTTCGCGCGGGTTGCTATTTTTTCCCGCCGCTTTGAATCGCGTCAGTGTCACGCTGAAAGGCTGACTGGCGGCGCGCCTCCTCTTCAGGGAATCCTCGAACGTATCTCGCGGCTCGTTCTGCGTTTCCGACGAGCCGCGTGCACAGCTCGTTCAATGGAATTTCTGCCCTGGGCTTCCATGTTCTTCGTGGCCCGACGTCTGCGCTGCTTCAGTCTGCTTCAGCAATTACGCCGTGTCCTCGTTTATCCAACGCGGTCCGTGATACGCGTTCGACGCCCCTTCTCGGCTGTGCTGTGTTATTATCGTCGAGGGGTACGCGAAGACGTCGAAACCGAGACGTATCGTTGAACCGGTCGCGTGTTTCCGTCTCATTTCGATTCATCCTCTAATAAAGCGAGCTCGAAGCAACTCGGCCTATGTTTGCGTTCGGCCTTCATTTCTTACTCCCCTTTCTCCAGCAATCCTCCTTTCTCCTTTTTCTTTCGATAATTTTTTAAATAATCGCGCGTGTTATATCTCGAATGGTGTTCGAAATGTTCCATTTCTTTCATTCCGCTTCGCAATTTTTTCTATTTCCGCGAAATGCAAATTTCGAGCAGTTTCTCTTCGAGAAGATACCGCTGCGTTTCCTTTCCTCAACCCGACACGCGTTTAAACGCTAAGTGTTCGTTATATTTCTTCGCGGAGGTAAGAGAGTATACTCGACTTCGAATAAAGTTGCTATACCTCCACCGCGTTTATTCTCCTTCGTTCCTACGGAGAGATACCCGTCTCTCTCTCCCCTCCGGGTATAGAGTATAGGGTGGCCTTTGTCGGTTCGATCCTGCTCGCGATCGTCGTAGCTACTACCCTCCGTCTCCCCTTGTTTCTTCCCCGAAAGCACTCTACTCCGGGCAGGACAACCGTGGCAGGTCGTAGAGGCAGTTACGTTGCTTGGCACCAAACTGCACCGGCGGGCGAACGGGTCGGAGAATTGGCGAAGGGAAGTCAGATAAGGGAATCGCCATTTACCGGAAGAAAAATGCACCCACCTGATTAAGGAGATCGTGCAAGGACGAGTCGAGAGGATCCTTTCGTCCCGACCGGTTCAAAGCCATTCTCGAATTAGTCACCCTCTCTCTTCATTTTTCCCATCTTTCGCTCGAGGCTGATTCACGCGACGAGGAATGCTGGAACACGGAAACGCCTCTCGTTATTTCCCATAGAAGAAAGAGTAATCGCGAGTCGTCTCGCGTTGCGAGAGGACAGACGAGGGATTTTCGTCGGCGGAAGTGGAGTTATTCTTCGTTGCGTCGCTCGCGCAAAGTGGATGTAGATCAAACTAGCGGAAATTCGCTAGCACCGCGACTTTTTTCGCTACGTTTGCGCTCGAACTTGAAATTCAGCCAAAACAGCCGCGTTTCCCCGGACACAGGAGTGCGAACGCGCGAAGTCACCCCCGACCGGTCAGGTGAATCGAATTCGTCGCGGAATTCGAATGAAAATTCCGTAGGATCGCGATAACGTTGCGGAAATGCAGCATCGACTGTCTCACTGGCCGGCGCCCTGCGTCCTCCTTTTTAATGTTTCCTTCCGTTGTTCCGAAATGAAATCCGGGTCGAGGTAACAGGGAGCGTAACCGAGTAATGGGACAGATAGCACAGAGAGATCCGCGAAGTTGGCCCATCTCGACTGGTCACGAGTTTCTTTTATCGGCACAGCGGACGGCGGAATATTCATTGCCTTTGGATAGGTACACTATGCTCCCTTCCCTCTTCGATTCTCGGTCTTGCTCGTTCCCGTGCTCGCCTCTATCCCGGCCGTCGTTGAGCGGAATTAACTGACACGGAACGAGTAACTTCGGGGATGAATCAAGCGCGTGAGGAGCATAAATTAACTGACAGGGATCGCGGCGAACGAGTTTAACTAGTTCCAAACACTTTTTGCCACACGGTGTTACGTCGACTACTCGTGGTCGTCCGTGACCGCGTCCGTGTCTCCTTGACACGGTGGCGGGGAACTGGAAGAATGGGTTCGTGGCGTCTGTGAAGTGCAAATGAGACGAGTGTCTTGTTTTCGTTGCGACGTCACCCGTGGATATTCGCTTTCGGAGCAATCTATCGCGCAGACTCGTTCGCGTTCCCGTCTGAATTGCATTAGCCTAAATTCCAAGGTCGGTCTGTCGGAATTATTTTGCCGAGGAGTTTAAACATCGATCGATCGATCGATCGTGGCGGGACAAGCGTTCGCGAGGTATTGGATCGGAAGTAGAAACAACAGCTGGTTCCGATAGGAAAACTTTCCGTCACGAAGATCGGATGCCTGGCGGCAAAGGGAACATCGTTACGAGCGATTCGTCGCAATGAAATGTGCGAGGGGGCGCGGGACAATCAGAGGTAGGGAGGCGCAGCTATCGCTGATCAAAGCTCGAACGGTCCTCAAAGGGAGGTCCGTGGGTCGGCGTGTCTCTGCTATAGAATTCTCGCCCAGAATCTCTTTCTTTCCCGTGCCACGAACGGAAAATAAGCATCGGGAATCGGTGATTGAGCTACGAATCCGATCCGGATCAAAAGGGAACGAAGTTCCTGTGATTCCGCTGGAAAAGAACCGGTGTAATTACATCGAGTGGAAAGGGGGGCTGTTTCGAGAGACCGCGTGCGTCGGTAGGGAATATCGCGAAAAGGGAAGGAATAATTTCCCGTTATCGCGGAAGAAGGAGGAAATCGCCGATACGGAACCCTCGAATCGAACTTGCGAAACAAATAACGTCGAGTCCGCGCACGATTTAGGGGTTGTTTGGAAATTTACGAAGCTCGTAAGGCGCACCGATGAAATTCATGAAGGAGAACACGACTACTCCGCGGCGCGGCGCTAGTGAAATTCCTTGCGAAGCATACTCAATCTCCAATTCATTTCGCCGTAAGTTCATCCAGCTGGCAGAGTTTCAGATCCGCAGATCAAATACGGTCAGGTTTCCCTTGCTCTATATTTTCCACCGCCCTGTGCCTCCACGCGATATTACGAAGCTATCGTTGCCGATGTTCCTCCGTCATTATTTTCGACATCGACCTTTCCTTCTTCGCTGCATTTCCTCTCTCCTTCCATCTTCTCACCCCCGCGCTGCACCAAATTCCGCGCTATTCGCATGCCTCGCTCGTGCGATCGAAGATCGTCGCGAAACACCGGAATATCGTCCCGACGAATCGAAAACGATCTCGTTACCTGCATCTCCAAGCTCATCCACGATATCGACGAATTTCGCGATGCGGGAAAAAACGAGGCTCGATTTCGCCGGAGGGGTGCACGGGTTCGCGTTTCCCGATTTTGGGGCTCGCAACTATTCTAAACCCGGTGTTAACGCACACAAGTATCACGCATAGTTTCGTTACACGCGCATCAGTCCATTTATTGCGGAACAATGCCGGATAGGGGAAGGAAACTTTTATCCAAGTATGCTTCCAAGCATCCTAATTTCGGTCAGGTATGTACGATCGCGCGGGGGGATGTTTCGAATCGACTATCGGAATCAACCACGATTCCGAAATTACAATTTTCCGTTTCTCTTGTTCGCGTTCCCGCTCGCGGTAATATCGCGATCGAAACGTTCATCGATACCAATTACTATCGTAAACACGGCACGCGTTCGCCGAGGATTTTTCAAAAATATCTGTATCCAAGAGATATTCGTGTCTTCGTGGATGAATTTTATTTACCGAAACGGAAAACAAACCGTTGGCGCTGGTACCTTACGAATAGCGAGAAAAATGGGAAAACCTGTATTTTCAAACAGATTTCGAATGCATAATCGTATTGCCTTCCTTTTTTGCAAGTGCGAGCGTTCGTGAAACATTTATTTTCGCCGTGTGACTTGAACAAACGAGAAAAGGGCAAAATGAAATGGAGTAAAAAAGAACGAACGAAAGCTAGAGAAAGAGTGGGAAAAAAAAAATACAGCGGACGTTCAATAACGGTTTTGTGACATTCGATACACGCGTTAGAGAATCCATGCCTCCTAGCTCGGCGAGTCGAATCTCTATTAAAACGGGACGCTTCGTTGCTTCGCTACACGAAGCTCCTAAAAAGCGCCTCTGCAAACTCAATTACATCGGCCGTCATATAGCAATCCAAGAACAAAACGCAAGAGCCACAAAGTTTCCGCTTGTTCCGGCATTCCACCGCCATCAACGTTGGATGCCGAACGGTATCCCGATCATAGCGTTCCCCGGATCGAGTTAGACATTTATTTTGCAGCAGCCATTAGTTCGAGATTGTTTAGGGCCGCTCTTTCGTCTTAGCTCTCGAAGAAACGAACCGTTGCATTATTCAAGCAGCCGCTCGTTGCAATTTCCCCGCGTGTCCTACCCTGGTCCCATCCACGGCCGAGTTATTCGTTACCGAATCGCATTTTTACGAGAAACTTTTCGCCGTACCATAAGTTGAAGATTGACAGTCCCGTGGTCGATGCCGTCGGCGAAATAATAGAAGAAACTCGACAACGAGGCCGGATATACGGCGCATTCGAGCGCGGCAATAACGTGGAAGTTGCAACGCGCAATAAGTTCGGCGATTGTGCCGATGCGGGTCGGGCCGCCGGAGGAAATTAAAACTTGTGCAATTCGGCAGGATCCCTGGCCAGTTCTGGCCAGGTTTATCAGCCGCGGGCTCGATGTTCCCGGATGAAACAAAGGCTCGGGGCGAGAGATGGGAAGGATAGAGGGACAGAGAGAACGCGCGACGGCAGACGCGAACGAGGGAATAAACACCGGTGAAGTTGCACACGTGCGCACACGTATGCCGACACGGGGGTGGAAAAAGGGCAAGCCGCGTCCGGAAGCGAGACGGAGCAGGCAAAAGAGACACGTAAACGTGGATACGCGAGGCGAAAGAGGGAAACGGTTTACTCTAGCTGGCAAATAATAGGCGAAGTGGGAAGAGCAGGCCTAGCTATGCCGTGAGTATTCTCCGGGGTAATTTTAATTCCCGACCAGGCTGCCTGCCGGCTGCATTCGTATTGCCTGCATTACTCTCGGCGATGCCGAGTTTTGATCATCCACCGTCGTCGTCGATGAGCGAAAAATACGGCGACCGCAACCGCAGCCACGCTTCCCGGGAGGATGGTTCATTAGCGTGCCTGTTTACAAGACTTCGGATGATGCGCCACCAGCTACGCTCGATTTGTCAATTTAACGACCTGATTTTTCAAGCTTGTACTTCCGCCCCTGCTTTTTATCCGCCGGATTTGCGTCGCAGGACAGAGAGACTCGTCGTCGGTGGTGGTCGCGTTTCGAAATGACTGCTCCGGGCGATCAGCGTTCGCTAATTGGCCCGGGTACCTAATTTTATCGACTTCTCGATCGAACGATAACAGGCGAGTCTATTTTTCCGAGCGGAGAATCGGAACGGTCGTTTTCGGAGCCATAAATCATACGGCTGGCAGTGGGAGCAATCCGTTAAAATCACGACTCGGATCGGACCGCGTCTCAATTTCTTCCACGAGGAGAAAGAATTCCACGAGGGACCGCAAGCATTCGGTGCACGAAGAAACGCAGAGCGTCGGCCGGAGGGGTTGGTTAGGTCGCAGAGATGGTCGCGCAGGGACGGAAAGGGCCGGAGAGGAATAAAAGAAGACGCGGAATCGTGACAGTTGGCAGAAGAGCACACCGGCGAGGGGTAACGCGAGCGTTTTGCGCTCGTGCCGCGTAAAGAAAAAGGGAAAAAGGGGAAAGGGCCTCGGTCGGGGCGACCCGTAATCCGTGAAAACCGCAAGACGATGCGGTAAAAGGAGAAATTTTCGTTGTCCTGTCGGCTGGACGTAGCCGTACTTACGCGGATATGAATTAGGATAGGGCAGAGTCCGCACAAAAGCGGCGGCGCTTGCGCTAAAAGCGACTAACAGAGGGGGTGGCATCGGCCCCGATGGTGGCAGCGGCAGCGGCGGTTGTCGAAAGAGGGGTAGAAGCTCCGCTGAGCAAGGCCAAACGGCGAGGGAGGGGGGCGTTGGAAGCTTCTGCGGGAAACGGAGAATCTGCGAGAGTCAGTGCAATTCGCGACGCGACGCCCTTCGTTCCCGCGATCCGCGCTTCAAAGTGGATCCGAGGGCGCACGAGTGACACGCGAACCGAACTCGGACAAGCCGCCAGTGTTCACGTGTCCGGCAGACGTGCGACGTGTTTCCTCGTAGCTCCGGGCAAAGGTCGTTCGTCGAGTGCTCGACGATCCGGAAGAGACGAAAACGGAAACGACAGGAGGTAACGGGCAGCTGCTTCGAGAATTTGTTCGCGTGCACGGATCGCGTCGTTTCAGTGAGAAATTCCAAGGGTAACCGTGAATATTTCCAGGGTAAATTACCGTCCATGTGACTTCGGCCTCGTCTCTCTCTCTCTCGGTCCATCCGATCGCAGGGTATTCGCGCAACGAATCCGCGGTAAGAGATTTCTCGTCGGGCGTCGAACATCGGGCACCGGAAGTCGATCATGTCGTCGCGTTTTTCGCTCGTCAGAGAAAATGTGTCGAATCGCGTGTGTTCGATAGAAAACGTGCACTATTGAGAGAGGGGTAGAGGGCGAGAAAGAGGAGTAAAAGATTACGTTTTCCGGCGGCAAAAAGGGCCACTTTGATTTTCGGCTCACACCTATTCCTCGTGCTCGTCGATCGCTGGAAACACAAACGACGGTCGTTGGTTTTTCATAATCACGCGAATCTTCGTACAGCGTGCCACTGCGTCTCCTGTTCCGCCGGAGGGTGTTGGGAAAATTGAAAATTATGCAAACATAATTTTCATCGTGGCGCTCGGTTGCATCCACGCTCGCGCCAGAGGCATACATCCCGTGTGTGCGTTGTTCCGCAAAGTTCATTGTCATCGCAGAAGCGCACCGGCGTAGTTTGAATCAATTTTTCAACCACCCCGTTCGACCTCCTTACGCTTCGCTTTTCTCTTTCGTTTCCGATTACGTTTTCTCGTTTCTCGTTCGTCCTCCGCTTTTCGTTTCGAACGCTTCGAGCCTCGATTTTCCGTTTCGCGATCGTCTCGTTCCATATTTTACTCCGTCGTCCAGTTTCGTTCCTCCGTTTTACTCTCTCCCACTCTCTCTCTCTGTACAATTCTCGCCTGACGCGAGTTCGCCATCGAAATTCCATTCGAAGCTCGATCCCGCGCGAGCCACGATAACGAGCGGAAGCTTTTACAACGATTATGAACGCAGGAAGCCGGAGGCAAAGTCAAAAGTTGCTTCTTGCGTCCACCGCCATTCCGTGCCACTCTCTCGAGCGTTCCTCGAGGCCATTGTTGGTAAGCACCGGTCGCGAGCAAGGTCGGAATCAATTACCTTCTACTTCATCGGCGTTTCGCTCTCGTCGTGTTTATCTACACCACGGGCGAACGATTCGCGGATTTGCCGGTCCACGGGACGTATAATCCCGCTTACCTGAAAATCTGTGCCGTTAAATGATTTTTAATCGTGCCCCATTAAACGGAGTGCATCAAAATTACATGAATATTTACGCCGCGGCGCACGACAAAATTGCGTTTTAAGCGATCCGCCGGCGCTGCTTCGCGAAAATTGCATATTAAACGTCCGACCCGGTATAATGTACACCGATTTGCGTAAGTCGCGTAACGACCGATTAATTAACCGCGTAACGGAGGAAAAGTGCGCGAGGCGTGTCGCGATCTAGACTCGAGCCGGCCGTTCGCTCGCCGATCTCGTCGCGCCGCGATCGCGAAGGTCGAGACTCGATCCACCGCACACACGCCCTCACGCAGCCGTTATTAATGTGTGCCTGGTTGAAGCTGTGTCCCATGAATATGAATCGTCGGCAGGTTGATGCAACGCCACTGGGAACGTACGATTCCCGAATGTCGCAGCCGTGATTACATAATTTACGAGTCCAGCGGCGTATCACGTGAGCCAACTGACGACCCGGAGCAGCGGAAAAACATCTCGGTGAGTAGATCTTCTTGCTTTGCGGCATTATTAATCTGTCCGGACAAGGGGCTAGGTTTTGTTTGGTCGATCGAGCGATTGGTAAATATTGGCCTTTCCACGGTACAAAGTGGTCGGGCCTTTTTGCGGGGGATAGAAAGGACACGAAATCGCACGGTAACTCGGGTTACGCGGTATTTATTCGCCGTGCTCGTTAGCGATTGTAAACACGCGATACGCGAATGCGTCATTTGGCGCAAAAATCGAAAGAGTCGTTCCAAGCGTTACGACGCTCGCCATTGTTCCAGAACACGCATATGCATGCAAATGACTCGCGATATCTGCCCGCTTTCTGACTGGTACAATCGAATCCACGTCGATGTAAGAAAACGCGTGCAACTCGTCTCGAATTCCTCGAGACCGTGATTCGCGTTTCGACTTACCGGGGGTCGTCCCGAGTACCGAGAATTATCCATAAAATTACGAGCATCGGTTTCCATAGGACAGGATAGTCGAAATTTTCCTCTGGCAAACGGACGTCGCGAGTTGCCTTTCGGGGTAATCGAAATTTCAGAGGTGAACCTCGGAAGCAACAGGAGAGTCGAGCGCTTTTTCCCGGTGAAAAAATTACGGGAAGATGGGAGATGACGAAACGAGATCCGTGGTAACGAAGAGCGAAATTGATGAGAAAAGAAACGAGGATAACTCCGATCTCTATCCGGTTTCATTCCGATAATAATCTTCCGCGTTGATCCGATTAGTCTGATCAATGCCACTCGACTCGCGGCTGGAACGAAGTCAAGGTTCGATCGTTAATTACGCGGCCCGACCGAGTTGGATGCGAATAATCTCGCTGCTTCTCGTCCAACTCAGACCCGGTTCATCGACGAGCACTTTTCGAAAGGTGTTTCTTTCGGCGTTTTCCGAACTGAGAACCGGCAATTTCACGCTGGCAACTGCGTAACGAATCACGATGAACGCGCACGAATTGATATTCCACGCTGTTATCGTTCCGCTGGCTCCGTTCGATGCGCGATTTCTCATCGTTATTCCCTTCGGGCCGAAAATCGGGAATTTTTTTCAAGGCCGCGCGGCTGTGCAACGAGCTCGCCGGAAACGCAGTTTTCGACGTCCGAGATCGACGAGCTTCGTTAACCACGCGGATTCCGCGATTCCCGCTCATTAGCTCTTTTTCGTCCGATCGATGGCGGAATGTCGAGAAAGTTGCGGAACTTTTTGCGCGAGTTGACAGCGTTACGTTGGTAGCCGATGGCAGCCGGGATGGCTCGGCCATCGCTGAAAAACCGATCGTGGAACACTTGGTCCCTTGGCAACGATGCAAGTTGGAAATAAATATCGTCGGTGGGCAAAGTTTGCAAAGGATTAGAGTGGCGTAGTTATTGACGAAAAACAGCAGAAATTGGCCGTAAAAATTTCCCGCCCGTTTGCGAGCTGGATTACCAGCCGTTTAAAAGGATTTCCAGAGTAATAAAAACCGTGCCGCACTGTAAATCGACAGACGGTGTTTCTACCTGTTTGCACGATTTTTGCCAACTCGCGGTATCGTTGTTACATCGATTTCGTGCTTCGCGAAATTTCTTCGTGCCTCTTTTTCCCCGTTTCAAACTCGAGGACGCGAAAAATTCTTCTTCTTCTTCTTCGAACGCTGTAATCCGAGGTTTAATTTCTTCGTTAAAGCGAACGCGTTCTTTTCTGCCGATGTAATCCGTCAAACGTTTCTCCATGACGAATGGGTAAAGCGCAGTGAAACGAGCGACGTTTGCGCGATTAGGGGGAAAGGCAAGGGAAATGTAAAACGGTTGCAGCGACGAGGCTGGCGCAAGGAGAAGAGGACCGTCTATTGTCAGACACGTTTGAAACCAATGCGACCGGCAACTTTCCTTTCCTTGCTGCGTGTAAATATTTTGAAAGCAGCTTTCAAGCAAAGTTTCTCGAGGCACGAGGAAGCTTACCTTAAAGGTATACGCACGTATAAAAGCAACCTTATACCAGCCGACTTCTCTCCGCGGTAATCTCGTATATATCACGGAATTAGGAAAGAAACAGATCGATCACGATACCTTGCGTTTATTCCGCGATTACGTCGTTATTTTCGCGAATATTTCTCGAGGCACGCCGATCTTTAAAACGCGTCCACGTAATTCCACTCTGCAGCGTAAATCCTTCGGCGATAATCGGTACCCTCGTGGAGCAAAGCGTGCGGCATTATCTCGCAAATATGTTAATGCAGGCTATGCGACGCGCTGTACGTTTGAAAACGGAAGAAAAATCGGGTGAAACGAGGCCGCGGCGAACGTCGATCATAAGCTTTTAAGCTCGACAGCCCCTAAAACGGCGGGCGTGAACGCAGTTTATACAGTTGCACGCCCGATGCCCCGATCCGTGCAATTCCGCGCGTTAATCGGCCCCCGGTACAGCCGGCTCGCTTTTATCCCGCGCGATAACGAGAAATTAGCTGCGAAACACGGGGATGCAGCCGGTGTAATTGGGTGCATCGATTAAAAACCGTCGGGAAAACGTCGCGTGTCTGGCCGTTTTTTCCGCCGCTCTCGCCCCGCGCGCGCAACCCCGATTTCCGCGTGATGAACGCGACTAGATGAGACATCGATTCGAGGCTCTAGCTCCAACTCCGGGGACGCATTAGCCGGCCTCGACGTTCGGGACCAATCGCGAATCAATAGCCGATCGAAGCGATAGTTTGGAGATACGCGGTTGCGGATTCAGGTAATATACCGCGACTGTTAGGCACGAGGTATCGCCGAAGGCTCGCTCCATTTACCTTTACCTTTGCTTTTCGCTGTTTGCCTTTGCTTCGTCGCCAGTCGGATCCAAATCGACGGAGATTGAATTTTATCGTCAAATTTGCTCTCAAAATTCCTCGTCACGCGGGAAAATAAAAAGGAAACAGTTGATCGAGAGCGTTTGACAGTTTCCGGTGTCACGAGTGGTTCGTGGTGGCTGACTTTGAGACTAAGGAGACGTTAGGCCGAGCTAGGTAGCAGTTGTTTAACAAGGAACTAACAAGGGTCCTCGTTAGCGATAATCGTGGAAACTTTCGCGATGCTAATAACAATTTGCCGCATAAATTATAACTTATACGCGAATATTTAGCGTCTGGCAAATTTTCGTATAGTCACGGAAATTGGACGTTTTCGACGCGGTGCGGCCTAAGACAAACACGTATGCACGCGGCGACGGAGATTTGGGAATTTCTCGCGACAGGGTGTAATTTTCGGGAGCACGGGCTAAGAACACAGCGAGCACGCGTATAAATACAGGTGACGCGAGCTTCTTGATTAGACTTATTCAGAGTTCCTCGATAAAGCTACCTCGACACGGGGAGGGCGGTCTAAGCGATATTTACGTGCCTCGTAGCGCGCACACGTACGCCGGAGGCACGTGTGAGCCAAGGGTGGGGCACACCTGCACGCAATACGAAACACGGTAATTTTCCGTGTTCATCCGCGTACACCATAACCGTGGTCAATTCGCCATGGTAAGCGACGACCGAGTTTCGCCGAGTTCTGGCAACTTCCTATCCATAACACTTTCGAGGATGTCCACACGTGTCGCGAACTCTGCACCGTCGTCACCGCCCTGCCATTCCAAGCCATTGCGATTTCCTGTTAATCGTTATTTTCTTCTTCTTCTTCTTCGAACGCTGTAATCCGAGGTTTAATTTCTTCGTTAAAGCGAACGCGTTCTGTTCTGCCGATGTAATCCGTCAAACGTTTCTCCACGACGAATGGGTAAAGCACAGTAAAACGAGCGACGTTTGCGCGATTAGGGGGAAAGGCAAGGGAAATGTAAAACGGTTGCAGCGACGAGGCTGGCGCAAGGAGAAGAGGACCGTCTATTGTCAGACACGTTTGAAACCAATGCGACCGGCAACTTTCCTTTCCTTGCTGCGTGTAAATATTTTGAAAGCAGCTTTCAAGCAAAGTTTCTCGAGGCACGAGGAAGCTTACCTTAAAGGTATACGCACGTATAAAAGCAACCTTATACCAGCCGACTTCTCTCCGCGGTAATCTCGTATATATCACGGAATTAGGAAAGAAACAGATCGATCACGATACCTTGCGTTTATTCCGCGATTACGTCGTTATTTTCGCGAATATTTCTCGAGGCACGCCGATCTTTAAAACGCGTCCACGTAATTCCACTCTGCAGCGTAAATCCTTCGGCGATAATCGGTACCCTCGTGGAGCAAAGCGTGCGGCATTATCTCGCAAATATGTTAATGCAGGCTATGCGACGCGCTGTACGTTTGAAAACGGAAGAAAAATCGGGTGAAACGAGGCCGCGGCGAACGTCGATCATAAGCTTTTAAGCTCGACAGCCCCTAAAACGGCGGGCGTGAACGCAGTTTATACAGTTGCACGCCCGATGCCCCGATCCGTGCAATTCCGCGCGTTAATCGGCCCCCGGTACAGCCGGCTCGCTTTTATCCCGCGCGATAACGAGAAATTAGCTGCGAAACACGGGGATGCAGCCGGTGTAATTGGGTGCATCGATTAAAAACCGTCGGGAAAACGTCGCGTGTCTGGCCGTTTTTTCCGCCGCTCTCGCCCCGCGCGCGCAACCCCGATTTCCGCGTGATGAACGCGACTAGATGAGACATCGATTCGAGGCTCTAGCTCCAACTCCGGGGACGCATTAGCCGGCCTCGACGTTCGGGACCAATCGCGAATCAATAGCCGATCGAAGCGATAGTTTGGAGATACGCGGTTGCGGATTCAGGTAATATACCGCGACTGTTAGGCACGAGGTATCGCCGAAGGCTCGCTCCATTTACCTTTACCTTTGCTTTTCGCTGTTTGCCTTTGCTTCGTCGCCAGTCGGATCCAAATCGACGGAGATTGAATTTTATCGTCAAATTTGCTCTCAAAATTCCTCGTCACGCGGGAAAATAAAAAGGAAACAGTTGATCGAGAGCGTTTGACAGTTTCCGGTGTCACGAGTGGTTCGTGGTGGCTGACTTTGAGACTAAGGAGACGTTAGGCCGAGCTAGGTAGCAGTTGTTTAACAAGGAACTAACAAGGGTCCTCGTTAGCGATAATCGTGGAAACTTTCGCGATGCTAATAACAATTTGCCGCATAAATTATAACTTATACGCGAATATTTAGCGTCTGGCAAATTTTCGTATAGTCACGGAAATTGGACGTTTTCGACGCGGTGCGGCCTAAGACAAACACGTATGCACGCGGCGACGGAGATTTGGGAATTTCTCGCGACAGGGTGTAATTTTCGGGAGCACGGGCTAAGAACACAGCGAGCACGCGTATAAATACAGGTGACGCGAGCTTCTTGATTAGACTTATTCAGAGTTCCTCGATAAAGCTACCTCGACACGGGGAGGGCGGTCTAAGCGATATTTACGTGCCTCGTAGCGCGCACACGTACGCCGGAGGCACGTGTGAGCCAAGGGTGGGGCACACCTGCACGCAATACGAAACACGGTAATTTTCCGTGTTCATCCGCGTACACCATAACCGTGGTCAATTCGCCATGGTAAGCGACGACCGAGTTTCGCCGAGTTCTGGCAACTTCCTATCCATAACACTTTCGAGGATGTCCACACGTGTCGCGAACTCTGCACCGTCGTCACCGCCCTGCCATTCCAAGCCATTGCGATTTCCTGTTAATCGTTATTACCTGCGGCTTCCACCCCCTGTGTCCATTGCAATTTTCACCCCTCCGACGAAAACGCTCCACGCCTCCTCGGCTTTCCGAAACTCGAACAGGTTTCAATTCAAAACTCGACCAGGTTTCAGTTTAAAACTCGATCAGGTGGCGAAGCCGCGCAAAACCTCTCCTTTCGAACCGATTGATTTCCAACGTCGAATCAAATATCGTATCGCGACAGAGGAATCGAGGTGTCGCGGAATCGGTTGCTCAAGCAGGAACCCGGCAAAGAGGAAAAATTTTCTCAAAAATAATAATTTTCGAGATCAAGGACAGAGAAGAATAGTTCCTAGGACGTTGTATATCGTCACTAGGTCGGTCTCAGTTGACGACGGTTAACGACGGACCAAATTTCATTGAGGAAGGTTGCGTACAGTGGACCGTATTTTAAGTATAGCTTTCGGATAACTCTGCTGATCTCTCGGATGACTATTCTGATCTCCCGGATATTTCTTCTGAGCTCTGTCGGTGGTTACATAATCTTTGTCTCTATGCTGATTGGTTGCGTATACTATTGGGGGTGTATCCTAGCTCCAGCGTCTTTCGATGGTGGTGGTTGTTTAAACGATCCAGGTGCTTGTGCTTGTCTCCTTGAAGGGTGATATATAGCTGTTCGTTACGGTTACCCAAGCGGTGGCTTAGGTGACAACGAGTGCAGAAAAGTCAAGGGACGCTGACAGTAAGGACACGAAACAGAGCTTTCACTCTTAGATTTACAGTGCCAAACAAAGGGACGACCGTAGTACCGAAAAAGACCTTTCACGAATTAACAGACGTTGTTTCGCGAAACGAACATTATCGATCTCGCTCTTCCCTCTCGACGATGAGACCGCCCCGGAATTTCCCCCCAAAGGCTCGCCGTAACGAGAGTCAGATTTGCGGAATTTTTAAACGCTCTCGCGTACGTACATACGCCTTCCGCTTAGCCTCCTGTGTACCCTGTCCGCCTTGGTTTTAATTAACGACGCGACGACGTCCCGCGACGCAGTCCCTGTAACGCGATTTCGACGCCGCGATCCTTTATGAAATAACCGCAAATTGGCACGGCGACGAGTGGGAAAAGCAGCGTTGATATCCCGGAATTACAGGCTCGCTAATGCAGGACGTAGACTGAGGAAAAAAGGAACTCGAAACGTGTTATTCCGTGCGAACGAGCTTAATTCGCGTATTTACTCGAGTTAAAACGTCCGCGATTAAATCCGCGGAAGGAACGCGCGCCGCGAATTTTTCGAGTTTGCAAGCGGCCAACGCAGCCGTGAAGAAATCGCGAGCGAAAGAACGGCTCTTTTGTCCATGAAAATGAACATCCCGCGAGGTCGTCGTTCCATGGCGGATGTGATCGCGCGAGGGTAAAAGGTATCGAGCACGGGGGGCAGGTAGACGGAATCACGGGTAGGATTAATCGATGACTCGTCGTCGGATATTTCGATCGCGCACGTCGCGATTTTCCGTTGTTTGACGCACGCCTGGCGAACGTTTATCAGCGAAGCAAGACGAGTCCGTGCCTCGGAACAGCCGTCGAATGGGAACAATAAAGGGGGCTTTGCACCGTGCGACAGAGGGCTGTTCCGCGGCGGAAGTCATCGACGAGAGTCAAAGAGCTCGCCAATAATTTCGCAAACGGAAACCGGCAGCGGCTGACGTCGGTTTCCACGGGAACCTATAGTGACCGATACGCGAAGGGCCGACCTACGAAACGTCGTTAACCACTTTTATCCGCTTGTGAAAGTCCGTCGGAACGAAATTACTGTCAGAGGGAGGCAAATGTGCGGTTGGCTAACTTTATGTAGATTTTTCTGCCGGTTTTTAATATTTTTTCCCTTCTCCATTCTTTTTTCCTCCGACCCCCTGGCCGCTATTTTATTTACCGCTGTCGTTAACGAACGAGACCCCGCAACTCGGCAGGTCTTGGAGGATAAAAGCGAGCAAAACGGCAAGACCGCGGTTGTTCGGCGAACTTAGCCCGTTCAAGTTCACCGGGCTGTTCGAGGCTGTCAGCGTTACACGCTTCATTTACAAACGTACGCCGGGGATTTAATTGGCAAGTAATCCCGCGGTTTGACGGATTAACGGGGATTTGCGGTGGAAAACAAAGGAAGCCTCTGCTACGATTTCTGTAATCGGCCAGGGCTACGCCCCGATGTTTCACACCCGCTTTGATGTTTGCTCGTGAATCCTGGCATCCATTGTTTCCATCGTGATCGTGTATCTGACAACCGCCGACACAAATTTGCTTATTAATTCGCAATCGCGTCAAGTTTGACAGTTAGTCCTTCTTTGTTACTCCTTCGTCGAAATTATCGTTGCAATGGGATAGATCGTTTTCTTGCATTTCCACGTCCATTGTTCCAAACGCGCCAGATAATATCCGTCGAAATAATTCATCGTTATCTCCCGTCACTTATCCAAGCTTACTTATCATATAAAACCCGATTAACTACTCGAAAGAGAATTTCCAAAAAGATTGCCGGTCCAGTGGATCACTTTTTCGATTAAAAATCCCCGATATTCGAGCGACACGGGGCTTTCGAAATAACCTGAAGAATGCCCTCGAAATTTGTCAAAAGAGCAATGGCGAAATCGTGAAGCGGTACACGCGTTCAATTAGCTTTCATGCGCCGATCGTTACAAGCCGTAGGAGCGAAAAGCAAAAAGACCACCCCCCGTGATTTCCGTCACTCGACGCCAGTTGGAGGTGCGCCAACGTGTACGTCAATTAATATAACTTAAGCCAAAGTACCGCGACGAGGTTGTCATTGAAGTTAATCCTGCTTGAAAAAACCGCGCAGCCGACGTTTGATGTTCGCCACGGCCGTGGCCATGGAATATTAATTCGCCCTTGTCTCGCAGCTCGCCCGCGTTTCGCCTATACAAATCGCCGTTTGAAACAGCCGGATTTGTATATAATGGCGGCCGGGTACGATGTACGTTATTGCCGATGCAAAAATACGATCGTCACTCGTTCTCGATCCCCGAGCGGAAATACCGTTTGGAAATTGCTCGTAGGCAGCCGTATGATCTTCCTTTTGTTCGAGTAACGATCCATCGTTTATGGTTTTAAGCTCGCAACCACCGGAATCCCGCCTGCACGCTTGGCCGATTTAACGAGGCAATTTTCCGACGAATATCGGTACACGCTTGTCAGATTTTATTCGTCGTTCCTCGTTCGATTGCGCACTTAGACCGTGGAACGCGAGTGTCTCGTGCTTTCCCGCGTCTCGAATCGCGGAATCCCCGGGAATCGTGATCGTCGGACTTTGCCAAGGGGAAACTTACGTTTCGAGAGTTCAACGGAAGATCTTAATTCGAAAAGATTTACTTCGACGTCCGGCATCTTGGCGGGTTTAGTAGGTCGGTCGAGCGAGAGGAAGAAAGTTCAAGTCTGACGAGAATTAATCAGATTTCCGAGCTGCCTCTAGCCGTAGAGCGGAGGTTAAAAATTGCGGCTGGCGTCATAAACGCGAATGCGAAACTTAACGCGAAGCCAGTGGCAGGCCACGTTCCACCTCATTTCCAACAGCCATATAAAATTTCCAATTTACCCTGGCCGCGTTACTTCCCCGAGACTCGACGTTATTCTCGCGAAACGAGCCGCGGAAGCTTGTCGCTGGTCGATTTAGGGCCGATCGCGTATCCTCGATTTATCGGATCAACGACGTAAGGGTGGTGGTGGTGGACAGGTGGCGAAAAGGAAGCGCGAACGAGCGGCATATCGATTGACAAAAGTACACTTTCCGCGCGAAATAACAGGCGGTGACGTGGCAGCGGCGTGACATCGGCGTGTTAAGCCTGAACAGGGGCCACTTTGTGAATATCAATGCGACCAAGAGTGTACACTCGGCGGGCCACTTTTGCGGAAGTACAGTCGGCTAGGTAACCGCCTATTGGATCCCAGTTCGTGTCACTGAGGCTGTAACTAGCCGGACCACCCTTTGTGATTGACGACCATGCGGTTTAATACTCGCGCGCGTCCGTGTCAATTAAAGTTTAGAGGGATCGAACACCCGAGCCATAACACGACGTAGAATATTCTCTCCCCCGCCGGCGAATAATGGCTTTTTCGCGTGGCGCGGATTAATGGGACGCGAATCAGCGATAATCGCGGGAAAATAATTCCACGGCTGCGCGGGAATTGTCCCCGCTCTCGGTTATTCGAACTGGAAAATAAGGAAACCCGAAAGAGAAAGGATTTTTTCCTTTTTTCCTTTTTCCCTTCTTTTTTATTTT
>NW_016908980.1:68202-159289 GCF_001483705.2 Eufriesea mexicana | reverse complement strand
TTTTTTTTTTTTTTTTTTTTTTTTTTTTTCCTAAAAAGTCACTCTACGGGATATTTTATCGCGTACGCGTACAGCGTTTCATTTTGTTAGGCGGCGCGCAAACCGTGAGATTCGTGTTTGCCGGCGGCACGCAACGGAGTCTGGCGCACAGAGGAAACTATTTTGCTACGCACGGAAAAATAACATTTCGTCGTATGTAAAGGTGGAACGTTCACTTGGCTGGCAACGGGTATCCCGGTTAATTAAAGATAAACAAACGGCTGCTTCAACCGCGCTTTCAAAGGCGGAGTCATTCGAGGCGACCCAACCGGACCGACGAATTCTCTATTGCATAAATTTGGCGTGTCTGGCCATCGATAAGTCGGGGCAATTTCGTGCGGAATAACGAACGCCACTTTCTCGGTTTATCCGGTGTATTTTCCAGAGAAAAGTGTATACCCGTGGCGGAGTTC
This sequence comes from Eufriesea mexicana, assembly GCF_001483705.2. Taxonomy (NCBI): domain Eukaryota; kingdom Metazoa; phylum Arthropoda; class Insecta; order Hymenoptera; family Apidae; genus Eufriesea; species Eufriesea mexicana. The sequence continues at coordinate 158,837 of NW_016908980.1, read as the reverse complement.
TGCAGCTATGGCGCGACTCGCGAACACAGGGTGTACGAGAAGGCGAGCTGGGGCCGAGTGCGAAAGCCAACGTCGAAGGAGCCAACGCTAATGTAGTCGTGGGTAAATAAATCGTACGATCCATTAAATTTCGCGAACTCGTGCAATTAATTACAGCAGCTATGCTCGTTACGATTTACGATCGAGGTCGAACGTATTGTAAACGCGTTCCCCGAAATGCGCTGGGGGATGTTGCCGAAATTTTCGTGAAACGCGCGCCAGCGTCGTGGAGAGCAACGGTGGCTGAACCGAGTGAAATGGGGATTCGGATCTCTGGAGCCGAAAACGTTAAGAGGGTCGTAATCCTTAATGAGAGGTTAACGAATCCAAATGGACGGCCATGAGTCTTAATAGCCGTGCTGCAGGGGTGGATAGCGAAGAATCGCGAGAACGCGTGTTTTATCGCATTCCGTGTACGCGCGATGAACGACCCTCGGATTTTCCTCCTCGAATTTCGTCACGTCGCGATGGTGAACGAGGCGCAATTTTTACCGGTGCGGTACAACGTTAGCTGCTCGAGATTGCCCTTTAAAGATTCTCTTCCGTCTCTGCGTTTCTTCGTCCATTCCTCCTCAGACAGGGCCGTCGACTCGCTATCGCGTGCAATTCGATTACGACTTCTCCGCCACAACCGCGTTGCTCTGTCGGACCACGGTACGCGTCGCTACTGCTTATCGGATAAGAACCCCGCAAGAAGCGCCGCGTCGCCGTGGCCGGTCGGGTAAAAGGGGTAATTGCGACGCAAACTCGGTTTGCGCGCCTCCCTCACAGCGTCGCGACGCGGACGCGATCATCTCGGCCCGGGCGTATTTATACAAGCACGACGACGGAAATATTTTCTGCTCGCTCGCGCAATCCCGTTGTCTTGCCTCGTGCCACGGATTTCCGCGAGATGCGAATCGTTCTCGCTTTGCCGTCCCATCGCGAGAGTATTCTCGACTCGTCTCCTCGTGATTTCCAAGCGTTCGCGCATATCCACGATCCGTGCACGGCCACGCCGTGGCGCTTGCAAGCGAGCAGAGGGCGCGCAGGAGGTGCGAAAAGCGCGAGCGGCCTCGGAAGCATATTCGCGACGAAGGGGTGAGTCGGGTCGTGCGAAATAGGAGGACAATACGCTGTTTCCGCGTCTATAAATCGGCTAGGGCGATTCCGCGCAGTCTAGTTACGACGGGTTAATCTAATTTCGCTTCTGCAGAACTTACACCGAGAAACGTATTCCGAAGGGGAACACGGTTTATAGCAGCGTCCACGATGGCGGGTTGCGGATTGTCGATGAAACGCGCGTGTTACATCGACGAGCTCTACGAAATTCAGCGTCCGGCGTTGACGGAAGGTACCTCGAGTGCAAGTGATAAAGATCCGTGGCAATTCCGGCGCGGACATCTCGACACGCCGGACCCTCTGAGCGGGCGCTGTGCGCGTAAAAGCTCCATAATAATCGCGAAAACGACGTTCACCACGACGACGTACGCAGTTTCTAAAATTACGCGGCGCAATAAATTAAAAGTCGGATGGGAAGCTGAAAGAGCTTTTTAAACTGCAGCACAGTTTCTTTCGATTGCTAGTACTTTGCGTGCTTCGTGTTTTTCCCCTTGATTTTCCTCTGCTTTCTTTGTTACCTCGTCGTTAATTGGAAGCGTAGTTGATGAAAGGAGAGACACGTACCGATAGTTTGCGTGTACACACGTATCGCTACGTCGAGGCACGGAACGCCATATCCCGATGGAGCAGAGCGGTTTATTTGCTACCGCGCCGCGACTCATTCGCCATGTAAGTCAGAGGAAATGGGAATGGAAGATTTTTATTGCAACCTCGGAGAGGGTATCGCAGCTAGGATCGCATTAAAATGCATAAGCAATTGCACTGGCTCGTCCGTTCGAATTATATCCTGTAATTGGGGAATTTCGAGAGTTGCCGATATCAGTGCGAAAGAATAAATTCAGGACGAGTCAGTTTTTCACGCTTCCTCGCGTCGGCCTGTGTTAATTAAGCCAACGCGTTTCCTCGCTCGTTCCGTGGCAATAACTTGTTATTCATTAAGCGAGTTGACACTTAATCTTTCCCCGATGTGAATGCCAAATACGAGTCTCTTTTTATACCTCGCGTACGGATCCAGCGAGACCTATTTACACTCGATGAATTAAGTCGTTAGCATAATCGATTATCGGCTATCCGGCAAGGATATTCGAGCATTTGCATTTGTCGAAGATTCGTAACGCTTGTATTTATTACATTTACGAACGTCTACAATGGGACATTTGCATTCTGAAAATATAGCCGGTCACGTGGCAAAAACTTTACACGTCGCGGTGAAACTCGCGGTTATGCGACCCGCAGGATCTCGAACAAGCGCCTTCCAGGTGTATTGTTGCAATTTGATCTATATCCAGGACCACGAGTCTTAAATTTCAGAGCTTTAAACCCCAGATCTCGATCTGTCTCGATCGGAACCTACCCCCGGTAGCGTCTATTTCTTTTCGCACAGTTTCGACTAGTCCATATTCGCGCCGGAAATCAAATATTTTATTAAATTCGCTCGGTACTTCGCGTTTGCCTATCTTGCAGATACGTATAACGAGAGTTTGTATTCGCGATAAATTTTCATCGACGAAACTTTGTTCCGCGTACTCGAGGGAGTGCCACGATGCACGTACGCGAATCGTCTTTGAACGAAATCGAGGGAGCAATTTTCATAGGACGCTGCGCGAGATTTAAATTACGCTACCTGGTGGAGGAAGTGAAGGACACGCGTAGAATTTTCATGGTGGACGTTTAACGCATATTCGCGACCTCGTGTAAGATTTATACCGATAAAGAGCAGCGATAGGAACGCTCGTCTTAGGAATCGTTGCGAGAATCAACTCGGAGAGATAGGGATGTCTACATAGCGCGTTATGTCAACGAGACAAGCGGGAAACGCGTACGAATTGGACGAGCGATCATTTACCCTTGGACAAGCCGCGAATAACGCGCAACACCCTTGCCACTCTGTTCGGCAATAATTTCCGACCAGCTATTCGCATAATGCAGCGACACTGTCCCAGTTGCACCGTGTCTCTCGTGTTTCGAATATTTTCGCTGGTTACTGCCTTCGTGGAACATATATCCGTCTAATGATTCGTCTAGCAACGTTTAAGTAACTTTAAGAACTTGGTGTCGCGTCCCGAACACTGTAACTCTCATGGTAGGAGTTTCTCGGGGTTGTAAGGTGTTGTAAATTTACGCGGATGAAACAATGTTACTGGGATGCGGCCTACTGTAAATTAATAGAGCTAGACCTGGTTAGGGTTGAACTAAAGAGTTCCAATGCGTGACTGTCTCTCTTGACTATGGACCATGGAGATCTACGGTTGGATTTTATATCCATGCCAGACATGAAGTGGCCCAAGAGTAATACGACATATCGGGTATCTCCCCGGGCGTACTCCTTCGGCTGACACCAGGGTCAAGTGTGGGTTGACTTCCCCGTTGGTTGGACCATGTCAGTTTCATTGGTAGATGTCGATTAAATCGCAAATTTCATCTGTCAGGTATGACACGAGCCGCGCATTGCTCAAAGAAGCTCAGAATAGACACAATACTTCTCTCTCGACAATTCCTATATTACATTTTCAAAAAATATACTTATTCGAGTTCATTAACTTGGTAAATTAAATAATCTCAAAATTTATCTAATTTAAATGATAAAAAATAATATGAAAAATAATTGATAGTAAAAATGATATTCAGATGATCTGGTCGTGATGCTGGTCTTGTTTCCTTGGGATTTTTTTAGAGAACTCTCTCGTGACTGCTGTCTCGGTGGTTTTATAAGTTTTGTATATCTACTGATTGGTTGTTGTTAAAGGGTTGTAATACAAAGAAATAGCAGCCATTGGAAACGATGGAAAAATTTTATAGACGTTTATTAAACTGGCGAACGGTTAGAACTGACCTATCTATTTAGGGCCAGGCAGGTTAAAGACGTCTCCAGAAAATGGGAGACAAAATACATGCACTAACAAAGGACAAAATACAGGGGAAGGGATCACCCCCACATCGTTAGGATGTAGAATTTATTTTAGTATTTAGTTCTTTACTATAACAGTTGCGAATAATATTGGGTGTGTGTATTAGCTTCAACGTCTTTCTGCCGTGATAGCTGTTTAAATAATTTGGGTCCTTGTGCCCATCGTCTTAAAAGTGATTTATCCACCCCTGCTAAGGTTCACCCAAGTGGTGACTAGGTGACGTCGAGTGTATACGTATCAAGGGCCGCTGCCAATAAGGACATAAACAGTCCTCCATTTAACTAGGGACCTGGTCCTGGGTCCCTAACACCTCATGAAATTTGTTGTCCGGGAAAAGGACACACCGAACCCGAAATCATGATGCGCGATATCTATTTGCGAGTTTCGATGCATCGCGGAAATTCTGCCCTCCGTTCTAGTTCACCGAGCATAATGCAACCCCTAATAGATTGTAATTCATAGTATCGAGAGTACAGCGAACTTTCCCCGGTGAAATAACGCGAAACTTTCCGTTGGCGCGGTTGGTGGATAGCGGGGATATTTAGTGCTCGTAAATCTGCAAGATCGTTTCATTCTATCCGTTCCTGGCATCTATCTACTGGCTTTTATCGGTGGACAGAAGCGTTTTACGACTGCGAGCTGTGCGTGCTATTTTTAATCGCCTTCTCTAATTGAAATTCGCGGGGTTATTAAACTATCCATAGACCCGGGACGTTTTAGGAAACAGCCGGTCCGTTCGGGGATATCCGTCGATCGATCGTCTCGCGATCGCGAATCTTCCGTCTGCACGCGAAGGGGGTGGAAGTTAACGAAGGAGAGAAGAAACGATACAAGGACGGTGGTGAAAATTTATTCGCCGATAATTGACAACCGCGGAGCAGACTTTAATTCAGGACGAGGAGCGAGCGACAAAAGGGGTGTCTAAAGCTCCTCGGGCGATACGTCAGTCTGTTCCGAGGCGTACGGGGCGTCGCGGCGCGGGTATAGGCGGTTCGAAGCTCGAACAAAGCGAGTAGACGAAGGTCGGCGAGCGTTCCGCGCGGGCAAAATTGGCGGTGATTAGATTTAATAAGCCCGCCGGGAGGGCCGCGACGCCGACGTGCAATTTGCCAGGACGCCGTGGCGTCTTAGAATCGGCTGTCTCCGAACTGAGTAGCGGTTTCGCTCGCTTCCCCTCTCGCGGTGGCTCCTATCTGCTGCTAATAGAGAACCTCGATTGCTTCTGAAACCGTTTTAATGGAATATTTTCCAGGCATTTTAATTGGCCCCTTTCGTCCACGCGGCGCGAGAATTCTTGGAAATTATTTTAACCGGTGATCGCGTCGATGCACCGGGCGATCAGCTCCGAGTTGACCGTGAAACAGGAGATATCGCCTCGAGTTTGATCCCCCGATTCTTTGACCCGTGGAAAATCACGTTCGCGGAATTTCTCCGCAATTACCTTGAAATTCTGATAGTCGCAAGAACGGAGTGGAGAATCGCGGAATTAGCGATAATTAGGTTTAATAAGTCCTGGGAAGTTTCAACGCGAGACGTAACGTGCACGCGCTGCTGCGAGCTCGCGGAATTTCTAGCCAGCCTTATTACCCCGATTGCCTCGTTGATAGTCACTGCACGCACCTTACAAATTGAGGAGCGCTAGATACGGATAATGCAGAGTTCTCTTCCTTGTTCGAATTATTTCAATAGCCAATGACGAACTGTCTGGCAAACTATGCAGAGGTATCGCGTACCCCGTTCCGTTGTTATTTACAACCGCCGCGGAATTAATGCTATTTCGCGTAACCGGATACGATCGCGCGAACGCAAAGCTCGGCGATGATGTATCGAACCTGCGCCGAGATTATCGCGGCTAATTATTTAAACAAACGATTACGCGAATTATTCCGCGCGACGACGGACGTGGCGGATTTAGCGAATCGCCGTAAATCTCTCGCTTGTCGCGGATATTCCGCGGAAACGTTGCTTTTTTAAAGTTCACCGTGCTTTACTACCGCGTGCATTAAGCCTGGCTTCATCTTTCTCGTCTTTTACGACTGTCGCTCCTTTTCACTTAGAAACGCAGGCAAATTGCGCGTCGTAAGATACAATCACCTGTGAAATCTTTTCCGCGTATCTCCGCGCTACGAACGAGATTATCCGCCGAGGAATATCCCCGGCTTAAGTAATCTGCCCGACGAAACTTTTCGACAGATTTTACAGCGCAATCGCATCGCGACGATCGACGCTTCGAGCTGCGATCGTTTCGACATTTTATCTTACCTTACGGCCGAGATCCGCGAAGGGGTGGATACTCCCGAGAGAATTCCAGCCTTCGCTGCTTAGACACTGGGAACGATATCGATTTGGTATTATGTTCGCGGCTTAATCCGCGTTTCCTCCAAATCCAGCTCGATCGCTCGTTAACGCCGCAATCTCTGGCCACGAGCGAATTTATACGCAGAGGAAAAGAATTTTATTTAGATTCAAGCCTTCTCTCGCGTTTCTTTGAACACTTTCCCAGAGAGGATTTCCTTCGTCGATGTTTGACCTGGAATATAAACGCGACAGCCGGTAAAAGGCAAATATCGCGCGAATTTCTCGTTATCCCGGCTTTAAAAGTTAATGCCCAATTAACGATTTCCTTTGAATTATCAGCGCTCGGTGAACTTATAATATACGGAATCGGGCGAGTTATATACGCCGACTGAGCTTTTTTCTGCCGGCCGAATACGGGATAACGACGTGGGGTAAGAATAAGCTCGGTATTAATTCGCGAAGTAGCATCGAGGTGTCGAGGAGAACGAAATACGTTTGATCACAAAGGAATGTTTGCCGAGCAGCGAGAGATAAATCCGCTTTTGAGTCGGCTGAAACTTTTAATTGGTAGGCCAATTATCCCACCGAGGCGGACCACAGTCCGAGGCCGAGCCGTGTCCGAGCTCCACGTCTTCTCCTTATTCTTTCCCCGACACGGGGATAAAGTTTGCCGCGTGCCCCGTTATTCCGTCTACGCTACGCGAACCTCACGTTTCCCCACGTGACGCGACGCCGAGCTTATGGTCGCGTCCTCTCGCCCTGTTTCGTCCAATTCTTACCCGGCGAACGATTGCGGCGCGCTGGCGTGGCCAATTAAAAAGTCGAAACTTATTAATGACTTCGTACCGGCGAGCTCGAATTAATCGTCGACTGCGACCGAACGAACTTCCCTGCACTTTTATATAGAGCTTCCGAGAACTTGGCGAACGAAGTGACCCATTTTGGCTTATAAATCCAGTCGGGGCAAATGAAATCGAAGAATCAGAGGGGTTGAAAGGGTTCTGCCGGAACTTCTGACTTTTCCCAGGCGAAAGTAGATATCGTGCCTTCCGACGAATCCCCCGTTATTCCCGTGAAAGCGAGGAATTAGAAAGTGGAAGGTTGTTACTCGATTAGAGAAATGTAGTCGGAACGGTGGAAGCGAAACCGCTTGGAAATTAAAGGAGACGTCGAGGAAATTTCGACAATGGAAGGCACGTAGTCCGTCTTCGCGGACAATGGACGCTTTTCGGTGAAAAGTCGCGATTCGGCTAACCCGAGGGGTGGTACGCAGAGGGTTGACTGCACGAGCGTGCGTCGAGGGTGTGTGTAAAGGAAGCGGCAGCAGCGGCTAATGGAAGCCAAGAAAGTTCATGGGAGGGGGCTTGAAATTCGTTTCGTCCCTGTCTGAGGCTGGACATGCAGACAACAAAGCGCCTACAGTGCTCTCTCGCCTCGATTTTTTCCCCTCCGCTGTCGAATTCCGAATCCCTTCGGGGGTCGAGTGGAAACTTGAGAATGGAAGTTAGCCGGGGATGCGGACAGGGTTGGAAGTTTCGCGAGGGAGAGACCACCGGCAATGACGTTTCGGCAAAGGTGACGACCGACCATGTCGGTGCTTTGCACCTTTCAGGATCGTAGCGCGACCCCCTGGAACCCTGTACTTTTTCGCTCTTCTCCAAACCAAGAGTCTCCTGTCTCCGTGAATTATTCTAGTTTCGCTATTCGCACCGCTCAAACAGCTATTGTTCGCAATTAATCGTCGTTAATTGGCGTGCAAATGAAATCATTTGCGCTCCATTTAGCGCAATCGAGGTCCGGTGGGGTTCGTTCAATTTTCTGCCATTCACTGGCCGATCTCGCGCATCCGATCGCGATCATAAATTTTTGCTAACCGAATTCCTTCGTCGAAATCGATATCTGCCAGCCGAGTCGATTAATCGTTTTGACGCTCGGTAGTTGGTTCGCGAATTGCGAGCTTTCGCGATCGTTACGATAGATCTGGCGAGGTGTCAATTTTCTAAATCGCTTATTTCCTGCATTTTTTCCCCCATTTTGTTTCGCCAACTTCCCGCCGTTGTTTGCCTTCTATCATTTCCGTATGGAGCGTCAAGCAGATCGACGATGTCGAAATGCAGGCCGGAAATATTTTCGGCGATTTAACACGCGCGATTTAATTCGGCGATTAATCTTCGCAATGTCGCGGAATTCATTTTTGTCCAAACGGTCGAATAATTTTGACTAAGCTTATCGGAACTTTGCGTATTTGTTCATTTTCGATCAGCCGTACGGAACAATGGCGCATCTGTCGGGCGGGGAGGGTCGGAAAAATTGTGGGCCGCGATGGAAACAAATTCGTGGGAACGAAAATTACGAGAATCGCGCGTATATTTTCCCGTCTCGATGACGTTCGCTCGATTTTCCATCGATTTAGTAGAACCGTGGCGATTTCGGCGAAATTCAATTACACGCGCAATTCTATTTTCGACTCTACATTGGCCAGAAGTACTTGTCGAAACTATTAATCGATACGCGACGTTAATGAAATACGTCAATAGTAACGGAAAGAGATTAGTACAGGAATGGAGCGAGTAATTGCGACGGGTCTCCGACATTCGAGCAGCAGCTTTGATGCGAACATCAACGTCGCTACGAAAATGCTTTCCACCATGAAAGGATACTTTAAATCACCTGACTCTCGGTCCGACGTTATTCACCGTGACTCGAAGACCTTCGCTTTGGTCACTGTGGCACCACCGTGGAGAGAGCCGCAAAAAGAAACAGAGCCGGTGAGAAAACCGTGAAACACCGTTTACCACGAAGAAAGCAGTGAAATTTGGATACTGGACGATCAAAGATCGGCGTTGAACGGGTCGCAGGGTCGATCAAAGCGACGTGGACGTGGTCCCAGGCACGAAGGGGTTAGAGAACCGATCGAAAAAGGGTGACAAGGGTGGTGGACGAGGGGTGAGAAAGTCGGCGGGTCGTTTATCTCGGCCCATAAACGCACGATTTCACGGGCAATTTGGCAAATTGGAAAGCCGACCGCGATTCGAAAATTCCTCGGTCGGGCCAGCTCGCGCCGTTCCCTGGTTCGAACGATGGCCTTCTTCGCGCGTGTCTGTCTTTTCAACGTCCTGCACCTTTTGCACGGTGGTTTCCGACCGCGCAGAGGGTCGCTCGGGCGCCGGTGGAAAATCCGACGCCGTGCCGCGTCGCGCCGCGCCGCGCTGGGGCGAGCGAGTTTACAAACGGGACGAGTCGGCAAAGAGGATTACCGTGAAAGGCGCGCCGGGAACTTTACACAGCGTCGCGCGAGCACCGAGACATTTAATCTTCGTGTAGGACAAAGTATCGTGACGGCGCGCCGCGGCGCCCCGCGACGGCCAGGGGATTAGGCGTTACGCGCGAATTTCATTTTTCATGGACCCGCGGTTCGACTCTGCCCTCGATCCGTGCAACGCTGCGTCGGCCAAAGGGAAACGAAGAATTCATTTGGCTTTTGATTTACGCCGCTGGAAATCGTACTCGGGTTTGCAGGGAAACGCGCAAACGTCTCGCTCGGTGAATTACTACGGATTTTCCTTGCCGAGATGGGATCGACTTAACGCGGGGAAATGTTTCAGCCGGGACTCTGGATCTTTATTAAGCGGCGTGCATTAATCCTCGCGCGTATATCCGAGTCTCTCGAGTGAGAAAATAAATCGAAGATTCGATTGTTCGCTGAAAATTTTAAACCCGATTCGGGATCGTCGTGCGGGAATAAAAGCTATGGCGATCTTTCGTTAAACATTCGTGCGATGTAGATCACGCGAGAACGAGTGGTTCGACGAGATGACGAAAACGAAGAGTTCTCTAATTGACGGAGAAACGGATTTCATGGTCCTCGCTTCGCCATTTTTCTTTTCATACTCGTCTCGTAGTCGATCTTTCTTTCCTCGTCTTCTCCTTCATTTTTGCCGTGTTTATTCGAGAACGAGAGGAAAGCCCGCTATGACAGCGATTTTAATCCTGCTTTAAGTTGCAGCGAACTTGTACATTAAAAAGGTATTAGCGAGATGCGATACATTAACGGGATATTAGCCGTGGGCAAAGAGAGCGCGCAGACTGGATAAAGTACCGGCGAGTTCGTCCAGCAACTTTTGCCTCGTTATATATTCTACCTTGGCCCAAGGGGGAGGGCAGAAATCTCGTCGAAAAAGCACGATTATAGGGATTTCGAGCGTACAACGCTGTTGAAATAATCCGTCCTGCGAAATCGTTAATACATCCTGCTCCCTTACTCTTCGCTATTTCCCGTTCTCGATTAACCGCGTAAAGCTCGAAACGTACGTACACGAGGCCCTGTTCCGTTGAATTTTAAACGGCAGCTTCCGTAACCTTAAGGGCGAAAAATCGAAAATTAATCAACGTCGCGTAACGCAAAATAAACGTTACATTCCTGCCTCGTGTTTCCTTTTAAGACCACACGAGGATCCTGCGGTTCCAGCGCAATTATGCAACGATATGTATTTAAATAACGTAGTACAAAGCGTATTCGCGGCTTTCTCTCCCGTTTCATTTTCATGTCTAATTACGCGTAAAATTTTCATGGATATGCGCGTCGGGGTTACCCTTTCGAAGAACGGCGGCTTTAAGCAACGCCACGGCTACAAACCTTAAGCACCGTCGCGCGTAATCTCGTCCGAAATGGATGGGACGCGGTTTATTGAAATATTCATTATCATTTTTCCCTCTTTTTTTCTTTCTTTTCTTTTTTTTTTTTTTTTTTTTTTTTTCGCGTCTCCAGGGGCGGAGCGCCATGGCGGAAACTCGGCGCTCGCCACCCCTGCCAACGCGACGCAACCTTTGATTCACGATAAGTACGGGGACCATCCACGACTACAATTCGCCCCGCGATGCTTACGTATATCCGGATGTTTCGTTATGGCAAGCTTTCTCTACAGTTATTATGACTCGTACCTTTTTTCAGCGGACGTGGATAGAAATTTTATTTTAGCTCAGACATTTCCAAAGTTACATTTATACGTCTAACGCAGTATCGTTGGAACTTTTGTTATTTACGATAATGGTACAGCGTGACGTACATTTTCTGCTAATTATGTAGTTACGAGTGTCACGGGTGAACATGTGGGATATTGACACCTTATTCGGTTTATTCCTTGGCAGCGACTCTTTCATTTCGTCTTTATGACGAACCGACGCGACAATATACGACCTGACCTTTTCGCAAGGCGACTATGGACAGACTGACTGTGTAGTCGTTTCTTTTCTCCCCAGCCACCTCGGTAGACGCTTTGTCTTCCGAGGGGTGCAGTTGCGAAGGTAACTAGGGGGGACAAGCCAGATGGCCTGCGAGAAGTTTATGAATTCCCGAAAAAGACCCGTGAGGGATAAGAAAAAGTTGAGTTCCAGGTCTTCCTAGCAGTGCTTCCAAATAATTTCCTCGATTACGAGTGTCGTTAACGTTTCTGTTGGGAATTTCGTGAAAGAAATCCAAACGATTAGCGTAAAGGGAAGTAACCGTATTCAGTTGTACAGCAATTGCATGCATAAAATTTAATGTAAGTGAAATGTATACGCTTTATGCGAATATACAAGGAAAAACGAGAGTCTTTATCACACCACTGTGGGTCACAATACGTAAATGATCTGCACTGTTCCTGGTTTAAGAGTGAGAGCAGCGAGAGACAGCAGGCTCTTTTAACCGTTTGTGTCCCAAGCTTGAGTTTCAAGACATTTCATGTCGAGAAAAGCCAGCCTACTTCGAGCGTTCTCGATAGCTGACAGCGCGTCATCGACTGTCGAAGTCTCTCAGATTTACTGACGCAAGTACATCACACAGCGCCTTCTTTTAATGTGAATAATACATTTTAGAAATAGGTACATTACTATAATAATAGTGCAATAATATATTACAAAATAAAACATTTTGTATTCCATTGTTATGCTTGGGTCTTCTCGACATAAAATAGAAGCGCAGGCGCGCTGCTTGGGTCTTCCCGTACGCACTTAGAGGCAGCGCGCTTGCGCTGCTTGGGATACTAGGACAGTGCTTTTCAAAACCCTCTGGGACTCGGTTAACCCATTTGCACCATGGCTCTACTTAAGATGGCGTGTTAAGGCATCAGTGACGTTCTACTGACGACTAGTCCGTATCACCGCGCGTGTATCAGCACCTACTCATAATGGCAGTTAAAAGGATTTTCACAGCAAAAGTAAAACTTGTTAAGAATATAATGAACCGACGTAGATGATATGAAGAATATTCAGCAACTGGTAACGAAAAAAAGTCAGCTCGCGGATTATTCCGCGCTCGGTGATAGGCGACAGTCGTGACTCGCGGAATATTCCGCGCTCGGTTATAGACGACAGTCGTGGCTCGCGGAATATTCCGCGCTTGGATGCAAGTGGGTTAAACCCCCAAAACCGACCCCTTGATGCCTGCATAGTATCTCGAGGTCCAAAGGTCGCTATTGACCTGCAACCTCTAACAGGCCTGTCACCATCGTTGCATAGGCGTAGCTAATTTACAACAATTTCAAATTTCGCTCGTTTCACTCCCCCTCTCCCATACGCGTGACACGAACGCATGTTAGTCCGAACCCTGTTTACGATAGCGAAACTTCTCTCTGATGTCGCGAAATAGTTTCCCGAACGCGTATTTCTTCCCTAGAATCGCCGGTAGAAGTCGTGACAGGGGCAAGCGACGTTCCCCAGCAACGAATCCCCGACAAAGTTACACTTTCGGCGCCCTCTATCTTTTTCCCCCTTTCTCTCGACACCGTTCGCGACGAGTCCTCCATAATTTATCGGCGTTATTCTCGTCGTTTCGAGTATACTTTGCCGTCGTTTTGGGGCCGGTTATCGATCGCCGACGCTGACGCATACACGCGCAAGAAATTAATTCCGTATGCACCCTTCCGACGCGAGACAGGATAACGAGTGATTCGTAGAACGCATCGAACCCGCCATTGTAATTCGACCAGAGTCTGCCAACTTCTCCGAGACGGTTCGTGTCTGCAGATTCCGCGATCGACGTACACGTGCCGCGATTCTCGTATTTGACGAACGAAGGATCACCCGATATCGGGAATTTCTTCGGCTGTCCTGGAAATTTAATCGCGTTTGGGGTGTGGCTAATTGAAACCCTCCAAGGGTACGCGTCGCCTGCGAGACTAGGGACATTCGTCGAATCGATATACTCTGCGGTAAGAAAAGTCGAAATTTATCTAGGGATATGTTTTGATTTGCAAATATACGGAATAAAGGACGTTGTTAATCCCAATATATTTTATTTACGAGCTAGGGAGACTTAAAACTAGGTTTACGGACGCTATCTGTATACCTATTTCCACATATTTGACGCTTGTCAAATTGGCAGGTAAAGGAAACCACGTGTCATTTTTTTTCACGATTAGTTTAATTTAAAAACAGTTACAATATTAACAATCTTAATATAAGTTAACTAAATCTGTTACCATCGTATAATTAGAGCAATCCATCCGTCAAATTGACGGGTTCCGTAAATCTAGTGTTAAGAGTAAAGATACAAGCTAAAAGATTAAACTAATTAAGTAATCCACATTGACAAACCATAGGCGTGACCATGATGTCTACATTTGGCCCGGCCGATGTACCACGTACCAGGCCCGTGATAGTCAATTTCGACCCGACCGACGTGTAATTTTGACCCGACCGACGTACCACGGGCCAGGCTCGTGATAATCAGTTTTGGCTGGAAAACCTGACCACGAGCCTCATACGTGGTTGCAGGCCAAAGGGTTAAGTTAAGAATCGATCACTCGTACACAGTTATAATTTATTAATAAATAAATGTAGGGCACATGTTTTGATTGGCAATATACGGAATAAAGGACGTTGTGAATTCCAATATATTTTATTTACGAGCTAAGGAGACTTAAGAGTAAAGATACAAACTAAAAGATTAAACTAATCACGCAATCCACACTCGCGCGTCAACTCTTCGAACTATCACCGACTCGACTTTCTTTCGAACCTCGTATCTCACTTTCACCAACAGGACTGTCCTAGGACAGCCCTTGCACCCTGATTTAAACCTTGCACTCTGTCTTCTTTCGTACTCGAGCTTTCTTCCTCAATCACGCATTTCCTATAGCCTCGCTCTCGAGGTGGACCACGTACCCTAAACATTCAGGCGTCTTTCGCTCTTCACTTGCATTCCATACAGTCATAAATATCTCTATCATCCGATCCTTGCACGCGATCACTCGTTCTTCCACGAGCACTTCAGACGTCGCTCTAAACATTCTGTCCGAACCCTAGATTACTATTTATTGCCCGTCACCAACTAGACAGGTCCAAGACACTTAGAATTTCTACATTTATTTTCGATATAAAGTCAGCGACCTGTCGACATTTTCACGGTTAACGTTGAAATTGAAAAGAAAAGGGAAATGTCTGTCCAGGAGATTACACGGAGTCGGAGTAAGATTTTAATAGAAATCTATTCGAAGATCCTTTCCGCTTAAATCGCAGAAAAGTCCGGCGTCCCATAAGCCGGGACATAAATCTTTTGTCCGGAAACGCGTGTAACGATAACGAATCTTTTTAAAAGCAAGGGTGAAATTTAGCGCGAAAGTTGAGAAAGCGAGTCCGGGGTGACAGTTTAAAACTTTCCCGTTACCCCCCTCCGTTTAATACAAAAATCGTTTGGCTGAGTATTTCGCGAAACCGACGACACGTAATATCGTCGTTTCCCTTTTCCCGTCGTACGAAATAGTTATCGATTTTCGCGCGATCTACGGGCGGGATCGCGGGATTTTATACGGGACACGACATCCGCAATTTCGCGATGAAATTTTTGGCGTCCGCCGGGGGGTTCCGGGGCTCCGGGAACCAGCAGACAGGCCAACTCGTGGAAAGTAGGAAAGACTCGGAGCTCGATAATTTTCGCAACTTATCGGGCTTGGCCCTGCGCGCCGCCTCTGTGTACACTAAAATTTCCGAACGAGCGCATACATTCGGCAAATACGAGCGTTCCGCGGGAATTTAGCGCGGATTAAGAAGGAGTTTCATCTATCGAAATCCTTTTAAAACGGCCGTCCTTTCCCTCGCGGGATTATCGGCCTCGATCGAAGAGACTAACGCGATAAACCGCGGGATTCGGTGTATCGAGCGGATCGGGTGTGTTAAAGCGTCGTAAACCTCGGGAAATAAGAGCGGAAAAATACGGTACGTACACGGATATAATTCCAATTGAAAGGACATCGAACCGTTGATCGAGGAATCCGCTACTTGCTCCAACGTTGTCTAAAATATCCGATTACCAGCTTCTTATCCCCGGTTAAAGAGCGAAGAACAAACGTGAGAAACAGGAGCTTTCAGGATCCGGTGTAGCGCTCCGTAAACAGACCTGTTCCAAGACGAACGTTAATGCCTCCTTCCAGGATACAATGCTTCGATCTTCTCCGTTTGGGAATGGAGGAACGTCCCTTGTCGCATTCACCTTCCTTCTAGCATTTACCGATAATCTGCAGCCGAATATCAGCAGGGTTGCAACCCTTCGCCGTTGTCACCTGCGCTCTATCACTGCGCTTAACGATGCTTAATACCTCGTGAGTTATCCACTTGGCGAAATATACTAAATCCGTGTTATTCCTCGCGAGCGTGTTCTTCCTCGGAACTGGAACGATGCCGTTTCGAGAATAAAATACAATTTTTTCGATTCCTTTCTCCCCGAGAAGGAGCCAGCTTCCTCGAGTTCTCGACCCGGTTTATTTTAGTTTTTGGATTAATAAATGATTAAATAAATGAAGCAGACGCTTCGATTATGCGTACGAAATTTTGCTGTTAATTACTCGAGAAGAATGGGTATTGTTCCACGAACGCGAACGCTTCATAGACCTAACGGGGATGCGGTATTTGAACCCCGCGACAGACCGGTCAACTCCTTGGCGAAATGAGCCGGCTAGACGATGATGGATGAACGAACCGAGGAACAGAATGTCCCGATGACGAACACCGTGTACGGTGGTAACGCGTGGGAGAGAATAGGAACACAGGGTCTAGAATAAAAATGATGGCCGGGTGTAAATTATCGCGAGAAATTCGTGGCTTCCTATCCATTCGCGTGTGTTCGCGTCGCCAGGGATGCGACCGATGTATCTTGCTTTCCTAGCTGCAAATTGCTATGGTTCCCATTTTGAGGAAACCCGTTCCGTCTACGACTAACTTTTCCGTGTGAACGTATTTCTATTAACGCGATAATTCACGAAACAGGTACACGCCTGACTGTCCATTCGCCTCCGCGTCGAATTTCGTTCGCGGAGTGGACACGTTTTAATTCGTATAATTACTCTCAGTGAGGGGGGAAAGAAAATTCCGATTTTATCGTTGATTTATAACTCGATATTGCGAAGAACGAAGCAGACAGGGATGGTTGGCGCGAAAATACTCGACGGATTTCAATTAACACCGTCAGTGACATCAATGGCCCCGCAAGGCTGAACTCTTTAATTCGTCCGGTCGCCGACAAGCTATTCGGAGCGCTCATTAATTAGTCGCGAGAGGGGACTTGGCCGTTGGGAATAACACCGGGATGCCATTAAAAATTTTTACCACTGTCAATTCCACCCACACGCTCATCCCGCTAGCTCGCGCACAGCTGAAGTTATATCTGTAACGTTCGCGATTTATCCTTTTACAGATTTCGCGTGTGTACGCGTAAATGAAGCGAGCCAGGCAGTTTGGTGGCGCGAGCCTGCGATTAAAGTATTAAATATTTAATAACGGCTCGCGGGGTCGCTATAAACAACCGCGTCGTTTATCGGCGGACACGCGTGCACGTGGTCGCTTCTCGATGTACAGTGTGGTCGGATAAATGTCGATAAATATTCCGTTGCGATAGCTTTGATGTCGCTGGAGCACTAACTGCCCAGTTTTTCACCGTAGATTTCACCGTGGCGAAAGAAGAGCCGCGCGTTGATCGCGGGGGGAAAATACAAATCGTAGGATTTAGGTTTGTTTTCGGTGAACGAAACGTTATCGTCGCGGTCGCGATAACCAGGGTGCTCGGTGTCGCGCAATTACGGAAGATGACGAGGAAATAACGATGATTGGAATGGAAGTAACTGGAATTATCGGCTCGAAAACAATAATCGATGACACGTAGGGCGCGTCCGCTGCAGTTTAGCAGGCCGATGTGTGATTAATGTTGCACTGACCGTGGAACTCCTCGGATTTTCGCTCTGAATAATTCCACACCGACGGACACACTCTCTGATGAACCGTTTATCCGCGTCGCGTTAAGGGATGAACGCGTTAAATTTCTGATAAAGCCGATTTACGGATTCTTCGTCGCTCGAAAAGTTAGAAGCGTGGAAACGCGCGTAGAACAAAAATGGACGCTGGTCGCTCGTTTCATATTTTCCTGCTAAACGGTTTCGATTCGAGGCGAAATTAGCAAATGAGCCGGAGCCTCCGATACCGTGGCCTCTATACACCCAGCACACGCTGCCTCGTTCGAAATGTCACGATCGTTGTTGATCTCGCGAATAATTGCTTTCCCGTTATAATAGCCAATCAGTTATTAATTTTCCTATTTTTATTACGAATTCGTTTCGGACAATTTGTAATTAACGATATTAATTTGTTGATAACGGTAGCTAACGATGTGTACATTTTATGTCAATTATGGCTGTATGCGCGCTTTCGCGATACAAATTCTCGCGGAACGTTATACCCCGTTTGTACTAAAATATTCTATACGCTGCGGAATCACGTACCGCGATTGTACAGATAGTAGCGACAAAGGACCGATACTTAAAACAGCGCGAAAATCACAATGGAAACGCGTATCATGGGTAATTTCCATCTTTCGTAATTATTCGCAGGAAATGACGGTTCTTGGAAACCAGTTTCGGGACACGGAATCGATTGTCTGCGAGCCCTGGTTTCAGGTGTGTTTGACGCTGTCGGTTACACCCATAGCATGCCGGACCTAGCCTTAACTAGAAAACAACGGCCATTTGGCACCTGGAAGGCTGCCTTTGGCTCTAATCTGTCGCAGCCTGTGCCTATCAATCGGCGGGAATCACTGGCGGACCAATGACAAATTAATCCCTCTTCGAACGATTAATTAAAACGTATTATAAGGCAGCCTCGCGGTGGGTGTCGCGTCACGTGACGGGGTAGAACGGTGCACGGCTCGATTCATCATGTTTTACGTCGCTGCTACGTCGATGATAATAAATCCTTGTCAGGGTGGTTGGGCGAAACAGAGACGACGGAGGTCAGCGAGGCCAGGGGAAAATGACTTGTGGCAACGTTTCTGTTTCATCTACATTTTCTATAGCGACCAGGCACCCGTTCTACCCCACCCCCTGTTTCTCCCGCCTCTATTTCCCAGCGCCTGCCCCCCGTGCCCCACGCTGGGCCATGCTAAATAATGATCTACGATGCTCTCGTGGCGCACGAATATACGCCCTCGTCCTCGTACGCCACGGTGTACGTCGATGAAACGAAGCAGTGCCGTGGCAGTACCTACGATCCCGGTTAACCCCCCCAACCGACACCCCTTTCGCGACGTACACGCGCCTAAGCGAGGTGAACGGGTAAGCCCAGCCAGGAAGATATATTATCTTCCGCGTAATATATTCCGCAGGAATCTATCACTATCCGTTTCTCTGACAGTGCAAGAAAGGGAGAACGCGATCGCGTTCGGAGTTAATTCGATCCTCGAGCGTTTATGGTCCCCCGTTACTGTTTCCTCGGCTTTGCCGGATTTTCCAGGGTTTCGTTCACGCCTAGAAAGTGGGCGAAATAAAGAGAAGGCTTTCCGAACAGCGAGACACGGCATAATGGTACATCCGCGTTGTATGTTCCACCTATTGTTGCTAAGCACGGACAGTCCCTCGCAAGCACTGTCAACGCGACGTATCGATACCTTTTCGATCCATTGCGTAGGTTTATCGACAGCATCGAATGGACTGGCGCGTCCTCGTCAATAACGTTGTCAACTCCAAATTGTGCAGATCGGTTAAATAACACAGGCAATGCCATAGAAATTTAGTCGCCGTATAGGTGACCAGCCGGTTGACGGACAAGCGGAGAGCATTCTACGTTCGACGTAGACGCGGAAAGGGGTGGAGAGGAAACGGGAAAAGAAATGCTTTGGTTTATTCCAAAGCCAGGTACGCCGTCACAAACGGGCAGGGGAGTTTAAGTTACGGCTTACAACGCCGCTAAGTCACCCGTGCGTCGTGTCTTGTTCTCCGGATAACATCGTTACGCTGTTGTGTTCGAACCGGGGACCTGTTTGCGGCTTAGCGTCCTCGAGTTGCACAAAATTCGCGAACAATCTTGTAGTCGACATCGTGCGTATCGTGTATCGCGTTGTTATGTTTGAATAATTTCCCGGAACAAAGAAATGGAGTCTCGAGCCGACCCAAATATCGTCGATACACGTGGAACTCGTCTGCCAGGGATAATCAGCGTCTCGAAAGTAAGACACGGAACCCCCGTTCAGTTAAATGGGGATCTATCGATCCCACAGGTAATATCGCTCACGGAAAGAACCCGTGGCAGTTGACTATTATGCCAGGGTGTTTTGCCAACTCGGCCGAATACATTATGAATTTTCTATACCGGCGTCGTCCCCCGGGAGGGTTACATAATGCAGGGTGCGTGGGCTCGCTGCGCCTACACGCGTGCGTCAGCTCGGCCACAATTCTGGCACGTATGCCGGATGAACCTCGGGAGAACGAAGAAATATATTATTTTCAATTTACCGTTGCATTTTGTGCAGCTGCTCTTTATCGATTCCGCGCGCCATTGATCAGCGGCCGAATAAAGGGCTGCGGCGAGCGTTTCATTCGTTCGACTACTTGGTCTAAATACGAGTCCGGTGAGCGACCGGAATTTTACCACTGCGGCGCCAATTAAATCATCCGATTAAATTCGTATAACGAAATCTTTGATCACTTCGTTACAGCGATTCGTTGCGCTCCGCGCGTGTAACCGCGGAATCCGATCAGAAAAACGGATTAGCTTTGTTTTAATAAATTTTTCAACGTCCGACGCTCACGCTCGCGTTCCGCGCGCTGAAATTCGAAAATCGTCTCTTTTCCACGGTATCCAATATATTCCTTATTTCCAATATATTCCAATATTTTCCTTTTGCCTCTCTCTCTCTCTCTCTCTTCTTTTTTAACTTCTCGTAATCGAGACAACGACTGGACAGAGTTTAATTAAAACGTCGTCTTCGTTTTCGAGCGTAACGTGGAAGGAATGTTATGTCTTCCAATCGTAGCGTAGAACCACGAGACAAGAAAAGCCAGAAAGCCCGTGGTCTTCGTGCCAAAACATCGGAACAGCTCGACAAACGTGGAAAGCTTGCAATTCCCCGCCTCGAAGCGCGAAACAGCCGACCAAAGTAAATAGACCATTACGATCCTAAAGCGACTTTGTCAGCCATTGGTTAATATTAAGCTTCGCTTTACCCTTCTTTTTTCGATACCACGGAAATTCGATTTCTCTCGATTTCCATCGGTGTAACGAGACGAGAGAGAGAGAGAGAGAGTAAGAGAGGGTGAGAGAGAGAGGCAAAGATATCCAACGGGAACGGCTAAGCTGGCATTGATTTTCTAGCCCATTTAAAGAGCCTACCCCATACTTCTTGACGCGACCACCCGCTCGGCAGGGATAATTTAATTTGAGCGCGGACCGGTCGCGGGAGCATCGAGAGAGCGGGATCGATCGATCCCGGTTACCCGCGAACGATATTATTCACGAACGGACAACGAAAATTTATAGGGTCGGGCGACATTTTATTCTCGATAAAATTCCCTTTCCTCGTTTACTATCCACCGCGATACTTCTCTATCGACGTTGGCAAGGCGACGGCGATCCATCTCCATCTCTCGCTCACCGATCAATCCAACCTGTCGTTAATTATGAAATAAATTAACCAAAAAGAGGAGGGGAAAAGAAAGATCGGGGGAAAAAAATGTAGGAAAAGGAGGAAAAAATATGGCGACCGGAGGGATCTCCCGCGATGGCGGAAAATAACGCGAAAACGCCGGCAGCGCGAGCGGTTAGCGCGGGAATTAATTTAATAGACCCGTTCCATAGTCGATTAACTTTTATCTCATGGTCGCGCGTTGTCGGGCAAGTATCGTGGGCGGATCGTTTGCGCTCGCTGCAATAGCGACCGATTGACAGATAGCTCGTTCGAGCCCGTTTTATCGTACCGTTTAACCCGATATGCTGACCGCGTGGCTGCTTCGTACATACGCGTTATCGCTTTCTATGCTCATTTTTCGACGCTCGTGCCCCTCGCGTTCGTTTCTCGCGTTCGCGATATCTGGCTACGAGCGCCATTAGCTCGGAGCGTCGCGCTATTCGCCCGGCGATGCTCGCTCACGTACGCTCGGCTTTTCGCTCGATAGATCCAGGCCGATTTCCACCAGCCACGGATATTTATGCAGAAATCGTGACCCGGTATCGGATGTGCGGGTTCGTCTTATTTGCATGCGGTCGCGTTTAATTATTGCGACATCGGCGTTGATCGTTGCAACGTTTAACTCCATCTAGCCGCGGACGCTAATGTTTTCCGTCATTTGTTTCACGGGTGCAATGAATTTTCCTCGTGCCGGACGCGTGTGCGTTCGCGTGTAGGTGTTTTCAGGAAACGGGGCATTTAACGGATTTCGCGTGGCCCGAATCGGTAAAGGGAAGGGCGGAAAATTGAATCAAAGGAACGGGGCGAAATTAAAGGGACTAAATTAGAGGAATCGTTAGCGCGGATGTTATTCGGATATTACGTGTCAAGTAGTCGTATCAAAGCGATAAGCGTAATTTTCCCTGCAATTCCACGCACGGCTACGCTTCGAATCACTTTCGCGCTCTCGGAATTCCAGAGGCCTTAAGAAAGCTGCTCCCACGCGGAACTTTCAGCCGGTGGATCGAAATTTCAGAGGCATGGTAATTAGAAGTATGTAAAATTCAGCCCGGTTTAGCCCGTACCTACTAACGATGCACCGTAAAATTTGATATCGGGCATGTTATAACGAAGTTGCCGGGACCGCGACGATGTCGTACGCCACATCCCGAATCGAAGCTTAAAAATTAATGGACTTTCTAAACTGTTTGCCCCGCGAACTTTCCCAAGATGGAACATCGCGCGCAAGAACCCCCCAGCGTCGCCTGTTAGGAATTATCCAGGAATTACGCCGTTCGATACGAATTTTAATCTGCAATATCCATCGGGTGATTCTAGCAGAGTTTACCTTCCCGAACGCCAATCCGTAATAGAAATTGCCGCTTGGAGAAATTTTTGGCCGAAACGAAGTATCGCGTGAAATGTAAAAAGGTTGGAAGGTTCGTTCTCGTCTTTAAAATTAGGCGTGAACTTAATCTTCCTTAACTACTTTATATCAAAGTCTGTAGAGGCATTATTCTCACCCTCGACAATAGATGGATTCCTACTTGAAGGAGGTTCAAAGACCCTCCACTTCCTATATATACAATTTCGAAACTCTCCTAAGTATCCCTGTCTAAAGCATCGACGTCGGCTAGTCGCAGGAATCCTCGATGTGACAGCGGGGGTCGAAAGGAAAAGGAAGGGATGCGTTTCGTGGACTTACAGCTAAGGCTACCTAGCAGGCCCAGGACGAAACGCATCCCTTCCTTTTCCTTTTGCCCCTCGCTGTCAATCGAGAATACCTGCGATTAGCCTACGTCGGCAACCGGATAACTAATCTGTTTCAAATGACAAGTGATTGGGGAAAATTTATTAGATAAAAATTTAAGAATAATTATGGACGTTGATAAACTCCGTATACTCTCGCCTAACTTGTAAGATAACAATGAACCTTCCAACGTTCTTACTTCTTACGTAATACTACGTTTTGTATAAAAATCGTGCTTTTTCAGAAGAATTCTCATTTACAGGGAAGCAAGCTCTAGGAGAATCGCCGGTTGAATTTTACAGAGCAGGGAAATATTTAAAATTTGTTGGACAGCGTTATCGCCCTTTCATTTCCGCGGCGGGTAATTAAAACGATCGATAATAAAGTTGGCTATTTTAATGGGAAACAAAGTTAATGGCGGCATTTTTCGTACGGCGTGGCACACGCGTTTTAATGCCCGCGAATTCGCGAGAATTCCAGCAGATTTTCGGATTAACGCGGCGCGTTGAAATAAACGGTGCGACCTGCTTCGAATAATCGACTTACGATAATGTTCCATTTATAATATTCCGCGCAAAGTCGGTGAAAAGGCAGCTTCGCGGAAGCGTTCGTTCGCGGGATCGCGTTAACGCGTTTCCGTTGCGGAAAAACGCACGGCCATCGAACATGGCCGATCGTATTTTCCATGAAATATCGCGCGAAATTGGCCACCGTGACTTGGTTCCCGAGAACCGTGCTCTTCTCCCCGCCATTGTTCCAATTAACGCGGAATATAAAACGTTCCGACCGGGATTCATGGTTGATCATGAATTGCTGCTTAACATGCCATGAATCGACTGTTTGACGTTCCGGGAACGTGGAGTTTCAAAGTCAACCGTTCTGCAACACTGTTTAACTTTCCATTGCGAGCGTTAGGACAACTTCCAATCCCCTAATCATTTAACCGTACCCCGGCTGATAAAATTTCCCGTGTTTGACGTTCGAACGAACACGTGCGCGCGTTGGAATAATAACGCGGCGCGAAAGTAAATGTGTAGGGATTCGTGGAAAAATCCTTCCGACTCCTCGCGCAAAGCACCCGGAAAGCATATTCGATGGCACGAGTATTTACTCTCAATGCTGAAATACCGAAAGCTACTTTTATCCGAGAGCTAATACGCGAGCGACGTAACCGGGAAAAATTGTACCGTGGACGGTGTTCCGCGGTTTCCCGTAGACCGAAAAACGTCCCGGGATCTATCGGCGGAGTACCGAGGATCGATCGATCTCCAGCGCCGGGCGGCTCCTCGAAATTCCAGCCTCGGGTCTCATGAGCGATATTCGAATCCATTGTTTACGGCAAGTCCGTGGCGAGGTTCGTTCACCCCGATGGATACAGCCGGGACACCGGTGCGTCGAGATTTTCCGCGAAACACGGTAGAATAAATCCTCGGCGGTGGGCCGACAGTCGGACCAGCCGCGGGTGGCATAATCTCTTCGCGTTTCACGGTTCGGGAACACCGTGTACACAATAACGCTGGGCGTGCAGCATACTTTATTTAATTCCTCTCCGCGACTCCTTGTGCAGTCGGTTGCGCGCCAGAAGCGCGGCTACGCGCGCGTGTCGACCAAGAGGACGTTGTTTATCGTAGGCTAACGCACTCGCGAATGAAGATATACGAGGCACCGTGCTCGCAATCGAATTAATACGAGCGACTGCGTTCTCCACGGGAAAACTGCCGTCGACTCGCGGCCCTGTCCTCGCGTTTCTCAAACGCGCGTATTCGACCGCGTCATCCGTGGAGTTCTCATGGAAAGGAGCGGTTCGAACGAATAACGAGAGTGGCGTGTTTGATCGATAACTCGTATCCCGAGCGGAACGTGGATGGATATATAGGCACCCGGTCTGATTTCTCTCTGTACCATCGTTTCGCCTCCGGCCACGCAACTTAGACCTTTGCGATTCCTATCCGTGTTTGTATTTTGACTTGTTAATATTTCGAGCGTCGGTCGAGGGTCTTTTGATATTTTGCAACCATCGGCTATTCGAGGGGCCGTTGGCTGTTCCGGGCAACGCGGATTCCGTGTGCGGCCGAGTGATCCGTGAGACAGGTCCCGAGCGCCATATTTCGGAGGATTTCCCGCGAATCTCGTGACGAGATAAACGCGATGGTTTCCGCGGAAAACCATGCTTCGACGAGTCGTATGAAATCCTGCACTGATTCGCTTTGGTACCGATACCGAAATGGCCGGCCGAGAAACGCGTGGTATTTGTCAGAACGGGATTGAAGAGAGTAACGAGACTGGCGAACGATAAATACCCGTACCTGGTTATATTCGACCTGATGTTCCTATGACGCGAAATATGTCCGAGTCACCGAGGTAGTCGCCCTTAAATTCGCCCCCTCCCGATCAGCCAGCTCGCTCGTTCTCGCCTATACATAAATCACCGCGAAAGAAGCGTTATTAATGAGAGCTGCGAGCGATGCAGCTTACTAGCCTGCTCGCAGGATACGCGAACAATGCGGAAAATTTCTTGTTCCACGATGGAAGGGAAAACCGGGTTACAGGAACTCCGGGTGTCGTTTGTCATCGCGCGGGTCAGATTTCTTCGGTGTTCGCCGCGCGCAAAAGTCCGCGTCGATCTATGACAACCCTCTCGACTTTTCCATAATTTACCCCGCGTCCCGCGCAGCTCGGCCGCGCGTCTTTCCACGCGTCTCGTGACCGACGAGCGGAAGGAAAACGCGTTCCGGTTGAATCGCGTTCGAACGTCATAGACACAAAGGCCGGGACGATCACGGAACGAGCGTGGGCGAGGTAGCAGGCGGCAGGTGATATTTCTCGGAGAAGTTTCGATTCGCCTGACAGGTCGGAAGAACGATCGCGCGAGAATTTCTGATTCGTCGAGCACGATCGCGGGGCCAACGCTTGCTCTCGATCTTCACGCGCGTCGTAAATCAACGCGGATGCGCCGCGAAACTCGCGAGCAACTTGCCGATTACCGATACACCTGCTGAATTAATCGCAGCTCCCGCCGCTTGGGCCCGTTGCTCGATGGGTAATTAAACCCGCCGATGGATCGTCGTGCTCGATCGCGAAACTTTCCAGGCTCAAGCGAACGTTTCTCTTCCACCGTTCCACGCAACCTTCGTGATCTATCCCAGAAACCCAATAACTCTGGTCGATTTTACATTTCGTTACCTTTCCCCGTGACTTCCTTTTTTCGCCATTTCTCGTTACTCTTCGCTCGGAGTTCCACGTCCGAAATGCTCGAATTTGTTCCTTCGAAATTTTATACGCACTCCCGACCGCCTCGCCATTTTATTCGATATTCGGAAAACCGCGCGTACGTCGAGGGAAAACTTTCCACTCGTTCTTCCAAAGTTTCCGCCATTCTTGTTATTCGCTTAACCGTGATCGAATTTATAGATTCGCGAATTTATTGACGCGTCCCTTTGCCGGCTCTTTCAAAGATAGACGTCTGGCGAACAGTCTAGACCGTTCTAAATAATTCCAATATCGTGTCCGGGGTTAATATCACGGGGTCGTCTGCCGAGTTTCCAGGAATCTTCGGGCGTGGGTGTTGCACGTAATTTCTCAGCTCGAACGTTTCTACGTTTACACGCGGCTACGTGACCGGCGCGTGTTCGTATGCATTACAATGACGCGTGTTACATCGGGATAGGGCGTATTCAGGGCGCGAGCATTTCGTCTGTTCCGGGGAACGAGCCATCTTCGCTGATGGATAGCGCGGTCGGTTTACGGAACCGAGAGCACGGATTATATCCGCGAGGGATGAGCGCGAGATTCGACAAGCGAGACGATAAAAGCTGTGCCGAAAGATGCAAATATTTGACGTGGTATCACCTGCCGCGGCAAAAAGGGGAGACTAAGCGCGTTCGATAAACGCGGCGCGGGGTGAACGCGCGATCATTACGCGGACATTTACCCCGGTGATCGAGGATCGTCCAGAGGAAGCTCGCGATATTTTTGCGATTTTCTCCCCTTTCTTTCGACACCGGGAAGGTATTCGCTATCGCGACAGACGAGTGGTAACGATTGTTTTTATTCCTCGATGTCTCGAGTTTAAACAATCGTAATCGTTGGCTCTCGAAACACGCGAACCACAGTAGTGTGTACTGCCATCATCGCAGTGCTGTAGACTTTGGATTATTTGTTCACTTATTATCTAAACTCCACAGCCATTGTTCCGTCCCGGAGAGCGTGTTTATAACATAATTTTATTCTAAGGCTTACACTTTTGCCAGACCTAACGGTTTATTTTATATTCTATACCGCGACTGCAATTCCGGAGGTTCGATGTGCCTCAACGCCGTTCTAGCGGATTAAGCTTGCAAAGGTAAAGCAAAATTAGGAATTTTACTAGTACCAGACGCGACGGATGGGACCCACTTGTGACAGACCCAACAAGCGACGGACGGACGCCACTTATAAATCGCGTCATTGACTATCAGAAATCGGCTCCTTGACAGTTTCCTACTCCTTAGCCAAAGGTCCTTATGTCGCACCCTCTGTCCAATTAAAACTCTTTACCTCTCCACCACCAACATCTATTTTAGTGGGAATGTTTAGGGAGGATTTGCTTTTCTGGTACAACAGTTCGGGATTAGAATCGGTTTAGCTATCGTTCGTCAGGCTGTGTCCGTCGATTAAACTTTCATTTTCGCGTTTAACCCTTTCGCTACGACAGACGTCGTCGCAAAGTCTCTTCCACACGACGTAGAACGAAGCTGGTAATGGGGTTATTACGCAAGGAAGAGTCGGTGTTTCAAGCATCTAAATTACACGTACAAACGCGTGTTCGAAACGGTACTCCGTTAACGTCTA
The DNA here is from genome assembly GCF_001483705.2 of Eufriesea mexicana. NCBI lineage: Eukaryota > Metazoa > Arthropoda > Insecta > Hymenoptera > Apidae > Eufriesea > Eufriesea mexicana. The sequence goes on along the minus strand of NW_016908980.1, from coordinate 131,008 downwards.
CGTTATAACTATTCTACGCTCTTCTGTAAATAAACACTCTCTTTGAACACACACATTCTGGATCCTTATTGCGGTATCGCAGGATGAGCGTGTTATCTAGTTTAGGGGGTCGGAGTGGGAATGTTTAGGGAGGATTTGCTTTTCTGGTACAACAGTTCGGGATTAGAATCGGTTTAGCTATCGTTCGTCAGGCTGTGTCCGTCGATTAAACTTTCATTTTCGCGTTTAACCCTTTCGCTACGACAGACGTCGTCGCAAAGTCTCTTCCACACGACGTAGAACGAAGCTGGTAATGGGGTTATTACGCAAGGAAGAGTCGGTGGAAAACTGTGGAAAAATTGTGTAGATCTTTATTCAACGTGCGAATGGTTAGAACTGGCCTGTTCAGGGCCTCGCAGGTCAAAAGTCGTCTTCAGAAGACTGGTGACAAAAGACAGAACATTGGGGGAAGGGATCGCCCTCGCACAACTGGAATGTAGAGTTTGCTTCGCTGTTGAATTTTACCATAACAGAAGCGTCGTGCCAATGATGGATGCATTGCGATCCTTATGCAGTCCTTGGCAATCGGGGTCTAGTCTTTTGAAGGAAATAAGGAAGGAAAAGAAAAAGCCGACTTTCTGAATAGAGCTTGCAATTCTTTACGAAGAGACCTAAGTGGAACGGTAACATTTGTGTGGCATCGCAGGATGAGTGGGTCGAGCATGTTATCTAGAGTGCGTGCGAAAGGACGAATGACTGTGCGCTAGGATCGTGTGGACGGGATGTTTATGAATGTATCGGATGAAAGTGAAGAGTGTCTTTAGGAATGCGTTTGAGTGTTTGGGCTGAGTGACCCGCCGAGGGTAAGATTGCGAGGAGTGCGTGGGAAAGTGTGATTGGAAAGAGAGAATAGGTATGAAAGAGGATAGAATGGATGGTTTTAAATAGGGATGCAAGGGCGTGAGTAGGGAGAGTGTGGAGTCGGTCGAAGTACGTGTAGTATAAGAGAGTTCACTGGGAGAGTTGTGAAAAAGGTGTTAGTTGTATTAGTGTTGCGAAGTATAAACGTGTTGTTAGGTAATTGTATCGTTGTGGTTATAAGAGTTTAGTTAATAGATAGATGATATTCGTAGTCTTTACCGTCACCGCGCGTTCTGTATTATAATTTATGATTAATAAATAGTTTTACATTATTCGTGTTCCACCCTATTTCTACATTATTATCACAACTAGTCACGCAATATTAATTTGGCGCGTGATAAGCGTTCTTGGAAATCGAAGAGATTCGATACCGTAGGACGCTGCAGCCATTCTAGAATAATCAATGTATAAAACGATTATGGATAGGGATATTTACAATTGATATTTCGGTGTTCAGTACATCCACCACCATAACACATTACCCGATGGAATAATCTGTTCAATGATGATGTAGATCCTGTTGTAATTCTAGAATGACAATATACAGATACATTATCTCCCTAGATATTAACAATGGACTTAGCAGTACCGAGTACAGCTATCATAACAGTGCTGTAGATGTTGGATTATTTGTTCACTTATTAAGTAAACTCCTCAGCCATTCTAGAATAATCAACGAATAATACGGTTATTGCTAGATATAGTTAAAATTGCCGGTAAGGTGTTTAGTACATCCATCAACGCAGCAGTGTAGCCGTTGGATTGATGTGTTCAATGATGATTTATATTCTATAGTAATTACAGAATGACAAACGACAGATTCATTGCATTTCGAGACGCTAATAACTGACGGCACAGTACTAAGTACAGCCATGATCACAGCGCTGTAGCCGTTGGATTAATTTCTTCAATGATGACATAAATTCAAAGCTGACCTTAAACGCTATTTTCTCCCGTCCCTGGCAAGGGTGACTAGCCTCGCGTGACGCCTCTCGTCGTTCCGCTTCGCTGACGCCACACCTGGCGGATACCAAAGGGGTAAGTCTAGGTTCACGGTGACCTGGTCTTCGACGCGTGCGAGACAACCTCGGAATTTCAACGACGAACGGTCCCCGTAAACCTAGGCCGTCTGAAGACCTGTCTAGCTTAGACCAAGAATAATCGCTCGTTAATAGTTCACCCTTACGCGACGTAATCGCGGTACCCTGCTAATTACTAGAACCGAGGAGATTTACAGGGGAATTTGGATGCATAGCGGAACGAGTGGCATTTAAGATGCTCGATACTAGGATCGATAGGAATTTCTACTGGGACTAGGCCGATGGCAGACGCTGAGCAGGCGATCAAATCGAATTCATTCGTCGAGGGAAACGACGCGAAACCGCTTAAGCGTTTCCTGACGGACGAGTGTTTTATCGTTTACGAGCGCGTAAAATAAAGTGGATATAAATGGCGGAGTCGCGGGAGGACCGTAAAGAAGAAAACAACATTTATGATTCACGCGAGCGTATTGTAAAGGCTGTTCCAACACTCCATTCCGCGGCGACGGACGCGTAAAGCCACGGTAAAAGCCTGATCGCGCGAGAACTTTCGGCGCGGGGCACGCCTCGATTACGCGCGCGATCAATGGCAGTGTATCGTCGATGAACAATTACCATCGCGACGGCAGTGCCACGCTTTTCACAGCCACTTCGAGTACCAGCCTCTGGTTATTATTCGACCATACTCCTTGCGTCCAGGACCGAATGAATCCTCGCGTCGCTCGTACATCGGTGCGAACGTACGAGTTGTTCACCTGAAGCGTCGCGACGACGAGCCAGCGGCGCCCTCCATAATGGCGGCCGGAATTCATATTTGTCGCGATTAAACTGGACCGTGAAACGCGGCTCGAGCGGAGGCTTTCGATTAAAGTTCACGAGCCGGAATCCCCCGTGGCATCGTGATTTAATTAAAGCGTTCGGGAGTAATACGACGACTTTACTAGCCGATTCAGCCGAACAAAGACCATATTTATCGAACGGCTGAGCGGCCCCGTCTCTCGCCGCGTTGCGGCGCGTCGCTCGAGTGGAATCTTGAAAATTGGACCGGAATCGTTTTAATAGAACCCGTCCCGATCCAGCCGCCGAATAATCGAGCGAGATTATCTACTCTTGCCGAACGTAAACTCCGGGTAACGAGATTGCCGCGATGGCGCGAAATCCGCGGAATCCAACTGCGCTCCCCGTGTCCGCCGACGACTCTATCGACCCATCCGGATACGGAGCGGAAGGACGAGGCTTTAAGGATTCAAAAGAAAGCCGATGCATATTCGATTAACCATTCTGACTCTGAACTCGCGTGTACATGCAGGCTCGGGGGCTCAAAGCGCCTGGATGGAGCACGGTATCACGGAGTCGTTTAATCGCCGATGGCAGAAACTCCGGGGCCGCAAACGCACATCGCCGGCATAATTTAAGCTTCGGTTGCGGCGCGGAACTCGTAACTCGAATTCGAAATCCCCGGTGGATCCTGTTCCGTGCAAAGACCATTCGCGTAGACCCGGCTCAGACCACGGAGCACCGGCGTCGGACCGCATTACTGGGGCAACGTTAACGTACTCGAAACGTGCGGCGCGAACGCTGCGGAGGGCGGTTCCGCAGCGCGGCGTATGCGCGGGCATGCCCGGAATGCCGTGCGGAAATTTAAGGGCGGAATCGAGCGTGCAAGAAGCCAGCCTAATTAACAGATAACGGTCACCGAGATATTAGTTTGTCCGCGGGCGAGCCGGGCTAACGCGGTACGTTATCCTCTGGCGTAACGCGAGCCCACGGTGTTGTTCAAGAGAGATCGGAAGTCGAGGAGGCGCCCCGATCGAACACTGTGTTCGAGTAGCGAGAGGACCGCAAGAATTTTCGCCCTTCCTCTAATCAACGCGCTTTTAATTAGCATTCGCTGCGAGAGATCGATGCCGGGGATTTTGTCGCGCTGTTTCCTCCGCGAGGAACATCCTCTTGGTTCGGGGATTCATTTTTATGTCGCTGGAGAAGAGGATCGTTTCTTCCTTCGTCGTGATTAAATTCCTTATATTTCTCGTGAGTAATTGCGAGTACACGGTGTTAAAGTGGTTATAACGCTGTATTGGAACAGTAGTCAGTGGAAAGCTGTGGAAAAACTGCATAGGTCTGTAGCATCGCAGGATAATAAGCTTGGGTTTGGCTCGAGCGTATTATCTGGAGTGCGTGCGCAAGGATGAATGAGCGTGCGCTAGGATCGTGTGGACGGGATGTTTATGGATGTATCAGTTGCTAGCGAAGAGTGTCTCTAGGAATGCGTCCAAGTGTTTGGGCCACGTGACCTGCTGAGGGCAAGGCTGTGAGGAGTGCGTGGGGACAGTGTGATTGGAAAAGAGAGCATGGGTATGAAAGGGGATAGAGTGTATGGTTCTTGTGTAGAGTTTTTAGGGACAGTTCTTGGGAAGAGCTTTTAGGAAGAGAGTTGTATTTTAGTTGAAACAGTCGAGTTGTAATTGTGTTGTTAAATTGTAGTTGTAGTTGATGTATCTATATTCGTAGGCTCAATCGTCACCACATATTGTATTATTATTTTATTACTAATAAATAGTTAGTATTATTTAACCACCACCCATCTCAACAGATCTCTACAGGTCTCAGTAGATCTTTATTCAACGGACAAACGATTAGAACTGACCTGTTTAGAGCGACGCAGGTGACAAGTCGTCTTCAGATGACTGGAAACGAAAGACAAAACGTAGGGGAAGGATAGTAGTTTCAACGGACAAACGATTAGAACTGACCTGTTTAGAGCGACGCAGGTGACAAGTCGTCTTCAGAAGACTGGAAACGAAAGACAAAACGTAGGGGAAGGGATCGCCTCCACACAACTGGGACGTAGAGTTTACTTCGCTGCTTAGTTTTTACTACAACACACGGATTTACGACGATCTTCCATTTCTATACCGGCGTGGTATGCGTGACTCGACCCGGCGTTTGCTCGCCATTTCCAATAAAAATCAATCTCCTCGGAGTATTTAATTACGCCCGCGGTGTTGTTCGTAAAGGGAAAGGAAATTTAAGTAGATATAGAGACATTGGACGTTCACTTCCGGCAATTTCGCGCGGATCACGGTGGTTACTCGAGCGAACCCCAGCACGCAGGAAGTTGAAAGCCGTGCCCCGATCAGGGAAGCAATTCGCTTACTCGGCTGAGCCACTCCATGGTTTTGTCGTCGTTATTCCGAACGCGTCGCGGTGCATCGTCTCTTAACTTTTCCGCTTTAGAGCTTAACTTCGTTCGCGCCGACACCCGCAGTCGCTTCTTAGTCCCTCTGTAAACTTCGTTACGGACGTACCGAGTGAATACATTTATCCTCCCAAACGGACGATTAGCCATTCGTCGGCCTGTGTCTTGCAAGATTTATTACACAGCTTCCAAATTATTCCACGAACGTACGTAGGCTCAAATGCGAACGATCCGCGCACGAATAGCACGATCGAGGGTACATCGAAGACGTAGACTCGACGTCGGTTATTGCACCTACGCGAGATTGAAGCCGTGCCCGCGCACATTCGCGCAGGAAGACCGGAAGTGACAACGCGAAACGAAGGGACGCGGTTACGAGGGATGATTAACGACCGGTTTGAAATGGTTTTCCGCCAAGTTATCATTCTTCACGCACTCCCGTCGACCTTCGACGCGGAGGCTTTTGACGAGCATAAATACAGCAGGGGCGATAAATGTATTACGACGATAATTCGACGATGATGGAACTTTGTAATTGAGCTGAGCGGTACTTAAAGGGAAATGGCGGGCAGTAAAGTTGCCAAGTTCGGAATATATAACCCATTGGGCAAGATCAACCGATGCTCGGGGCGTAGCGGTAGCCGTAACTCGATAATAGCTGAATAACGAAATTAATGGCAGATTTACATAGATGCATAACCATCCATTGAAACACGTTTGTCTTCCGGCTCTACGATGTTGGCGCAGCTGACCAAGCTTTGATATTAAACGTCGGAGGCGAATGTTACCGTGTTAACAATTTAGTCGATAAGGCTGTAACCGGTTAGTACGGGGGGTTAAAGAAGCTTGGCTCGCCTGGCTGCTAATCTCGTGGACGAACGAAAACGAGTATCCCTGGAATAACGACCGAGTCGATCGGCGATATAGGTAATCGATAAACTAGGCATTTATTTTCCAATGATCGAATTTCTTCGAAGCAACTTCGCTCGAATATCGTGACGATATCGCGTAACATCCAGACCTCGCGTCCTCTGCATCGAAAATTACCGCAATGATATCCCGAAGCTACTCGATATTCCCCTTTACCGCGGTTTGCTATATAACGTCCATCGCTATTCGACTCTAAGCAGCCTCTCAGGGGTTTGAATTTATCCTACGTCTCCATCGCGTCCTCCAGCTTCCGCTACTCTATCGCCCATGATCTCTACGTCACGCGCGAGCGCTGCTCCCTGCTACAGGATTTTTCTTCCACCATAACTTACCCTTCGACTTTCACGGCCCATACAGACAATTCCCTGTTTTCGAATCATCTTTTCATGCAGGAGCACGTATCGATCCGTTTTCAGGGTAAACGTCCACCGTTATTCTTTCCCGCGGTACCAGTCGACTACCACCAGCTCGCGCGTATCGCGCGCTTTGATACAAAGAGCTCGGGCCCTCCCGTCTTCTCTATGGAATTCGATTAAGCTGCCTGTACGGACGCTCGAGTTTCTTAGTCCAATCGGGAGATTCCACCGAGCTCCCTCGACTCGACATCCGCTCCTTCGGCAGGAAAGGTTCGACAACGTTCGAAAAGGAACCCGGGCTGTTCCGTCTAAGTCCTCGTTCTAGCCTCGTCTCTTGCACGCTCGGTTTCCGCGAGGACCAATTGGAAAAACTTTGATCGAAAGTGCCTATCGCTATGATCCGCGAAGCTTCTCTTCGAGCGCGTGAGCTCGCATCTTCTCGCACGTCGCGCAAGGACTGTAAAGTTACCAGCGTGGACGTTGCGGAGGCACAAAGGGGTGGGTTTCTATCGGATCGAAGGAGAGCGAGGAAAGGTAAAGCGAAACTCTTTTCAGCTGCTCCTCCGTCCTTTAATTAAATTGTCCTCGCGTTCCGGTCGCAGCCGAACAAATGTGAGAACTCCGAGGGAATTTGCGGTGATAGAAAGTTCTCGGCCTTTGTGTACCGCGCGTACTACTGAGATCGTTCAGACTTTCGGCGGAGCGCGAGATCCAGGGGATCCGACCGGCTCGGAATCCGCGCCGGCTACCGCGTCATCGTTCGATGGCTCGCGTTAAAGTTTAATCGTAATTGTTTTCTTCCCCGCCATTGCCTCGAATATCGCGCCGCTGTCCGACGAGATTTGTGATAGCAATCAGGGAGCATCGATACCGCGCGCGCACCGATCTAATCTCGGCGGAGATATTTAAGGCGGGACAACGGGAGTAAAGCGAGCCGATGTAGCGGCGGTGATTCATCGGGGCGCTGTGAAGCGATGGGCAGAAGAGGATCGCATGCATGCGAAACTGCGGGACACGATAAAGGAAGCTTTACTGCCAGTAAAAATCCGACATAGCCGTGTATGCTTTCCGCACTTCGCGTGGATGGCGGAGCGGATAAAATATAGATATTCACTCGGCCGGTTGCTCCTCGCTGCCTCCGCGTCTACCCTCGATCTCGATCCCTCGCTGCTCCCTCGATATACGCGCGGCGAAACAACGAGAGGGATAACGACGACACGCGGCTTCTCCGTTTTATTTCGCGTGTCATAGAGGAAACCTGGGAGAGAGGAGCAAGAAGAAGCTCGATGTGTAAAGACTCGCGTTTCGCCATGCTCGTTGGAACCGTGGTGCAACAGACGCGGAAACGCTTCCGTTTCGTCGCTGGTCCGTGCACCGTGCGCTTTTAATTAAGTCGAGGAATCGCGTGGTTGCCACCGATTGCACGGGGATAATGCGAGCAGCGTTACGTACCGGTCGTTTCGTAACACGTGGCATTCGTTGGAACGATGAACTGGAGGAACGGGGGCAATCGCGATGGCCCGTAGATGGGAAATCCTTGCCTCTAATGCTAGATAAACGTTGGGATTTTTTGAGAGCACCGCGGGTTGTTCCGATACTCGTAAACGGGATTCGAGTATGGGGTTGAACGAGACGTCGTTGGACCAAGTTCCACGTGTTGCCGGGGTATTCCGTATAATATCGCGGCGTTTCTCCGACGTTTCGCGTCCGTTCGATCGCGTATTTCTTATTATTCGCAACGCGACGCCGGCAGCTGCGAAGTTGCAGCAATTGTCTGGAAATTAATCAACACCCTGACTGGCGATCTAATTAAACAAGTTCGTCAACCGTGACGTAACCGGGACCCTGTAAGTTGCGCCGAGTTTCACACTGGCTTCCAGCTGGCCAGGAACTATGGGTTCTCGGTGTTCGATGGCGATTAGGCGAAGCCTTTGTACACGGATATCTTTGTATATTACTGCAAACGACAAACTACCGCTGCAACAAACTCGGCACTAAGTCTATTAACTTCGTGTTTCCCGTGCATCCGAGACTCGCGCCAAGACGTAGACGCGCATACGTCTAATGGGAATGATACGTAGGAGGCCTCTTGTCTCAAAAAGTTTATTCACGCGTCAATCTCTTACTCGGTCGAGAACTGCCACGTGACACGCGTGCGGAGGACTCTCGTCGATGATCCATGACGATCGAGAACGATCGCGGACACAGAATCGTCGACGACGTCTCTCTTACAGAAGAACATACTCGTCGTCAACTCAAAGTCAACGGTGCCAGGAGAATTATGCTCAGAGTTTATCCACTTTCCTTGCCATTTTCTCAAAAATCCAACCCGGTGTCCAACGTTCGGCCCACTCATCGCAGGTTGCAGCAATGAAATACCCGAAATCCGCGTTGGAGCGAACCAGTCGATTCCCATCGGCGATAAAACTTTCGGAAGCCGGGCTCTGTAGCGCAGCTCCTTCGGAAGTACTTTGCACACCGGAAGTAACAATGCAGAGGTCGACTATCTGAAATATTATTCGCCGTCACGGAAACCGGTAGGGGAGGGAAGAACTTTAATCCTTGGAACGATGCCGGTGTGTCCGGGTCGCGGAGGAAAGCTTCGATTAATCATATAAGCAACTTCTGCCGCAGTTCTCGAACGACGACGACGACGACGACGACGATGGCGGCGACCGAGTCGGGACGCCGGGCGTCCAGGGGTGGGCGATGAGGGGCGACGAGGGGCGACGAAGGTAGACGAAAACGGGCGATCCTGAGCCACGTTCGAAATTGTCACGATGATAAATCGCGTAGGTATCGTATATCTCGGTGGCGCGTCTCCGACCATTCGTACGCGGTTAAAGCGCTCGGGAGCATGACTGAATGCACCGGTAGCCAACGGGTACCCGTGCATCTCGTTGAACTCGTTCGGCCGGGGACGCGTGTTGCGCTTTTGTCATCCGGGAACAATGTTCGCGAGGATCGCGCGAGACACCCGGGCTAACCTATTTTTGCGCGCCACGCGGAGGCGTAGCGTTCTTCACCGGTCGCGATGGGTATTCTTTATGGAAAACAATTTCGTCCGTGCTTCGTGTCGCCGTAGTGTCGCCCTTTGCGTTATCGATCCCATGTTTCACGATCCTTTTCACCAGCCAGCGTGTCGCGATTGAAAGCGGTAAAGAAGAAATAGGAATAGCGGGAAATAAAAATATAAAAATATTTTCGGTATCACCAGCGTCGAACAGCCCCAGTCGATACCGGGGGTTTGACAAAGGCAGAGAGGTCCATCGTAAAATTAGCAGGATGAAATTTCGTTTGACATCTACGGCCTCGCGCGTTTCCACCGATGCGCAAACATCGGTGGGACTGATAATTTAACAATATATAGATATTTTACGCAGCAGTTCGCATTCATATCGTCGGGTGGGTATTTTTTTGCAACGATACACGCACACACACGCACGGGTGCACTTAACGCAGTGACCAGCCGACCGATGCTTACGCACGATTTTATCCATCGATGGTATTTGCAAGAACAGAGTCAATACAGGCTGTAATATCATCTTCGCAGAGCAAACATCGGATAGGTATTTAACTTGAAATCGAATTTGTAACATTAACACGCGCTTGTTTGTACACGATTCTATTTATCGACGATGAGTCTGACTAATTAACTGGAGCCGGGGATGCTTTAAGCTTGATCGATGTATCGTAAAACACGGACGCGTGCGTGTTTGCAATTTCGCCTACACCCGGCATCTAATTACGTCGATTCGCCGCATTTCTTCTTTCCACTCACACCGTTGTACTGTCCGCGTTTCACCAGCCGTGCTGTTTCGTCCGAATCTTCTTGATGGTTGCAGAAAGAATTCAGGCGAAGATTTACGTCGTTTTTAGAACGTAAACTATTTTTTGCTGTTTTGAAATATAATTTAATTACAAGATATATTTACAAGAGTTTGCAAGATGTCTTGGCGATAGTTAGCGTCGTTCGTGTCGTTTTGATGTTTGTACTGTCCCGTCTTCTTGGTGTCGTGTATTTTATATGTTAGTCTGTTGCTGTTATTGGCTGTCGAGATGTCTAAGTGGTGGGTGTGTTTTTTCTCCTATTGGCGGCGTGTTCGTTGGAGGGATGCGCATGAGGTTTCGGAACTGGTAGGGGGAAGTGGAAGTTTAAACAAATTGTTAATTTGTTTCTAGGTTTTGGGAAATTCTAATCTTTTTATGGGGGTTGACTCGGGGGGTCAGTTTCGGAGGTCGAGGTGTCCGCGAATCGTGGGACGCTGGTTATAAAAGAGTAGACCATCGTCCCTTCGATTCGGGTCCCTTGTTCCTGAGGGTATGCATGGAGATAGGGATAAGGTAGAGGTCTGTCAAGGAAAGGCAAAGGTTTAATTAAATTCGGCTAATGGTGTGTTAGTTTATGAAAGTTGTTAGGATTGACTCTAATGGTGTTTTTAAGAGATTTGGAGGTCCGCGAGCCGTGGGACGTTGGTTATATTGAAGTAACCGTTGTCTCCTCGACTCGGGCTTCTTTCTTCGGGGTGAATGTACGGAGTGGTATACGAGGTCTGGGTTTTTCCTGATGGAGGTAGAGGTTCGAAGGATGCTAGTTAAATGTCTATTTGTTTATGAAGGATTCGCGTCTTTATTGAGGATTGTAACGATGTGTGAACTGGGAATGAGTATAGGAAATGAACAGAATGCATGGAGTGGTATACGAAGTCTGGGTTTTTTCCGATGGAGGTAGAGGTTCGAATGATGCTAGTTAAATGTCTATTTGTGTATGAAGAATTCGCGTCTTTATTGAGGATTGTAACGGTCTGTGAATTGGGAATGAGTGCAGGGAACGAACACGTGCCCTTTTTCCTTTACAAATTACCTTCGTAGTCACGAGTCTCCGGCAAATCGGATGTACCAGTCTGCCAAATTTTTATCTCTACCACTCTCGACGCGACACCGACTCGGACGTGGATCGCGCGAAATTTCCCAACGTACATCGCGCGTACCCCACGTCGCGCGGCGTATCAAGGGTACATCGGAGATAACTGCGAGAGCGAACGAAAGATTTACGGTAATCTGCGAAATTTTACATCGCCCCGGTACGGCTTCGCGCGGAATTACGCAACTTGGTACGGTTTCGCGTCGTTTAGCGCGTTTTCGAAATCGTACGGTTTCGCGCGGTCGGATTTGCGCACATCTCTGCCGCTTTGCGCGCTTCCGTACGGCTGAACACGGTTCCACGATCTCGCGCGACTTTCTTCCGTTTCGCGCGACGGTGCGTGGATTCGCGCGTGGTTCCACACGGGTTCGCGAATGTTCCCGCGATTTCGCGCAGTTTCGTGGAAAGCATCGTTGGATCCGGACTGCGTCCAGCGCGATAACGTCGCTCTCCGCACGCGCGCAGTCTCCCTTCCCGCAGATGTAAATTAATTAAGCTGACCCTAAATCACGGCGATAAATCAACGGTGTATCGTAGATCGTGACGGTCGGCCTGTGTGCGTTTGATCGGCGTGGCGCGTGGCGTGGAAATCGACGCGTGTCAAGGGTCGCTGCCACGCGGAAAGCGGAGCTTTCCATCTGATAGCCGAAGTCGAGCGGCGTTCGCCGTGCTCGATGCTTAGATGGCATCGGTCCTTTCTACATCGACGCGTGTCAAGCGGTCTGTCACGCGGAAAGCGTCGACTCTCGTATGCCCGAGTAGATTGAACCGCATTGATCCCGCTCCCGGCTTAGATCCACTGTTTCTGATACATCCGATGTATGATTTTCGTTTGATAATTGGAACTGGGTTAGAGTTCAGATAAGCGGCCGTCCTCGGAAACGGACAGGTGTTATTAATAGAGTAATCGAACTGGGTAATCGAAGACGATTGAATCAGAGCAGAGAGAGAGGGAGAGAGAGAGAGAGAGAGAGAGTGAAGAATGCTTGGATCACGGTAACGCTATTCAGGCTAGGACGTTGGGGGCGCGAAAGGAGAGGAACAGACGGAAAGTCAGACGCTTGGCGGAGCGTCGAGGGAATCTAGGTCTTATTGTGACTTGGATACAGCAATTGGAAATGTTTCAAGACGCGTGTGTTTAGAGACTGCATAAACGGTGAAGTTTAATTAAACGGAAGATTTAATATTCTCGGGACACCTGACGATTTCTCGATTGCTCTACGAGCGCGAGTAGTCGAGTACGCGATAAAGTTCACGTGGCAGTTCTACTCTCGACCGTACCGTCGATTAAGCAGCAACTACGGGAGAAAGATTGGAAATCGTCGGTCCAAATCGTACTCGTGTAACGTTATCGTTCTCGCGTTCGTTTATGAGACAGGAAGAAAGTAATTGTAAGGAAGGAGGAGAATGGTGGCGAGTAAAAATAGACACGTAGAGTGGTAGCAGAAAACGTATCGTTCCGAGCTGGATGCCCGGGCTAGAGTATCTCAACGGGGGACTTAACCTGCATTAGAGTGTTCATTGAAAACGTCCGCGGCTGAATAGAGCGTCGAGAGTCTGTTTAAGAACGGTATTGAGGTTGCGATTCGATAAATAGCGGCGGCTTCAACTTAAACTGCACCCTCATAATAAATATGGCGTCTTATTAGTTTCACGCCGAGGTATAAACGATGCGCGGAGGACCACTCCGTAAATACCATCGCCGACCAAAGTAATTGTAACACTCGAGATAGACGTTGCAGCAATTCCTCGTCGACTTTAAACTATTCGACTGGTTCTCAAAATTGGAAAAATTAATTAAATACACGAGTGTGTTAATTCGCCGCATCAGCACCCCTACCGCGGAGCGAGAAGAATCGGGTTGAAAAGGGAGGTACTGAAAAGAACGCGAAAATTTTCAGCTCCGTTTAGCATTCCAGTCAGTCACGGGTTTCTTCGCCATTTTTTTAGTTATTCGTCGCTAACTATCATCGACGATGTACGATAGTCTTATCAAAAGAGGAAGAAACGAATGATCTCATTTGGATCCCAAAAATCCCGTCACTTTCTCGTTTTCTCTAAATTCGATGAAACTTTAATCAGAGTGGAATACACGAGGTTAAATTCGACGGTCTGACTCGAGGAAGAGACGCGAGGGTCCCCGCGTCGTCCGTTCAACGATGACCCATCCTCTGGACCCTGTTCCCGCTGCGGTTGTCCTTTTTCCTTTCGCCGATTCCCATGGAAACCGGTGGCCTCGAAGTTTCACCGTGATTCCCTTATCTCGCTGAATCCGGCGAGAATCGAGCGGAATATTTACCGTGCCGGGGCTCGTTCTAATCGTTCAACCCGTTAAAAGTTGTGGAGCAAGGATCGGGTACACGGCGATTGATTCCGAGCTGACGCGTCTGCGGCGTCTCCGTTGTTTCCCGCCGCGTAACCGGAAGTTCCGCCCGGGCAAACAGCGCTTCGGGTATTTGCCTCGCGCGTCCAAGTGAAAAACAAATATCGTCAGCCGTCTCTTGTTCGAGATGCTTCCCCGACATCGAGACGAGCGGGGTGCACGACATCGTGGAACTAACGCGTCGTTATCCCACGGCGGGGAAATAAATCACCCCTTGAAAATCTAAAGGCACTCCCGCGCCACTGTTTCGTCGAGGTGTTCGGCCCGAGTACGAAACCTGTGGAAATTCCAGGTTCCGGACACGCGGAGGACGCCGGGGACAAATGGGAACGCGAGCGGCCGTTGAAGAGGAGAGGTCTAGAAAGATTTCCCGTCGCTTTCAAGCGGATCCCTGATGAAAACCGAGATACGCAGTGAAGACGACGCGAATCGAAAGCTCGTTCGGGGTTAAAGGGGTAAAGGGAATTTAATCGGACAGGGGTGCAACGACGATCCAGGTGGAAAGTCGCGAGGAAGGCGAGAGAAGAAAGGCGCAGGGGGGAAAGGTAGCGAGGACGTGGCAGCCGAGGTATTACGTCGCGAGTGCGCGTCGGAAGTTTGCGAAACACGATTGCGTTTCGCGAAATCTCGAATTTCGGGCGGTCGCGTGAGGAATATTAACTCGCGACACGTTTGCCTCTATCGCGTCGCCACATCGCGACGTATAAATTCGAAATGGAGTACGAGCCTGGCTAGAAACGTTTCGGCGGGATAGAGGAAAGCGTGGTGGGTTAAGACGTACACCGGGTCGAAATCGTTGGTGCGCGGGGGAAACGGGCTAGAGGCTTTCGACTGGGAAAGCGAGCCGATTTCAACGTGTCCCGTGGCCAGACTGCATGTCCGGGCCATTGTTTCGAACTTTCGAGCGCGCGGCAAATACTTTGCCTCTTCGCGAATTCCGCGGACAAAATGGACCACGAATTAATTCGAGATTAACCGGCTAATCGAGAAGACAATCCGGTGAAAATGGCCGGTGTGTCGTTCGTTGCAGAGGTTTCGATTTTTCGAAATAATTTTCCGCGGAAGGACGCGACGAGAAATTAAACACCGGAATGGTCCGAAAATTCAACGACCTCTGGCGGTATTTACGATACGAGTGGGTGATTCGAGGCGCACGTTTGGCTCTCGCGATGAATCGTATGCGCGAAATTCCGCTCGGAACAACGGGATCGATGCAATATCCTCCGAACGAGTATTAATCAAGCATGATTTGTTAAAACGCGTAACTGGATGAAATTTGATGTTAAGCGGCGTCGCAATCCCGATCGCGACGGTTGATTAATCGAATGATGAAACGCACAGTCATCGAAAGCCACGTATAATCGAAATTGTGGCTGTGTGCGGGCCAAGACACACACCTCTGACGCACAATTAATCGATATTCCGGCTAATTGATGCCTGACTCGATTAATAATTACAACAGCCCGTCGCGTGTCTGACGACCGAGTGCAACTCAAAGCGCGGGACCGCGATGCAGGTATCCACCGATTTCTCTCTGATTTTCCAATCCTTTTCCCGTCGTCCGGGGAAACGAGCGCGAGCGTTTAGCGGGAGAACGTAATAACGAAAAAGCGGAGGGTAAAAAGGAACGGAATAAGAGAAAAGAAATTGTTTGCTCCTCCGTTAAAATGGCAAAGAAGGATCGTTAGCAGGGAACGAAGAACGATTAAAAGGCTGCAAATTTCAGAAGTAATTACTTCCGCGAATCCCGACATTCGCGTTTTCGCATCTTTGCGCGAGCTCGGAATTGCCTTGCAAACGCTATTTTCCAACCTCGCCGAACCTTTCCGATCCTTTCTTCTCTCTCGTCTTCCATCGCCTTCCCTCCTCGCGAAGTTCGCGAGATTAAAAGTGAAATCGATTCGCGGAAGGGAAAAACGAACGCGGTTCGTGGTTAACTCGCGATGAAACGAAAAGAGATGGAGGAAAAAGGGGGTACGAGGTGTTCGCAGTGGTGGTTCCACGCGCTCCTCTCGTCTCACTCCCGGTAAATATATCCCGGCCTCGTCTGGGCCCTGAAACGTAGAGCGATCGTAAGGGCGATTTGAATATTTTACGACGATAACTCCGAGCGGCTTATCGCGCGAAACTTTGGGTACAAGTGCAACTACGTACGGGGCTTGTATCCAATTTAATATCCAGGGTCGCACGACATTGTACTTACCGTTTATTGCGACGTGGCGTGTTAAATACGATTACGTTCGATAGGACCGTGCAAGAATAACCGTTCGCCGTAATAACCGGTTACCAGAAAACAGGAACGCGAACCACGGTCCGTTTTCTCGCGAAACGCGAGCAACCCCTTTGCACCGGCATTTTCATACGTCCGATAATTTACAGTCGAAGCCGAGGGACCAACGCGTAACGAACTCGCGGAACAAAAGTACCTGTCGCGATAAAAAGACCCGGTCCTCGGTCCCCCGAACCGAGGTAATTACCTAGATTTTCGAAGCCAATTTCTTTCATCGATTCACCGACGATGAGAGCCCCTTCGCGCCCGGTATAATCGCGCAGTCTCACCGAAGGGTACCGAACTTCGTGCTTACCTTTTCAACGCGAATGGACTGAGCGGCGACGCAGAAGCTCTCGAAAAGATTTCCTCTTTATTTTTCCGTGGAGCAGGGGCGACACCTAGCCACCCCTTGGTTCCAGCCGATCGCGCGGCGCAGGGAGAGGAACAGGACAGGGAATCGTAATAACGGCGGAGAGAGCGTTGGAACGTTTTTATTGGACGGAAGAAGAGGCAGAAAGGGCCTCCTTTGTGCCTGTGACGTTCTCATAACCACAGATTCCCGCTTTATCGGGTCTTTCCTTTTTTAACGGCGCATTACTTCTATCAAACGGAAGTGGCTATAATTGCGTGGCACAATTAAGGTCAACCCCGGCGAAGAATCCAGCGGCAACCTCTTTACCTTCCTTCCATTCCGGGGGTTGCCGCGTTCCCGCTCGGCGTGTCCAATCAGCACCTGGATTAAGTTAACTGCATCGGCGCCTTTTCAATGGGCTCGTTCGAGCCGCGGCCGCGTTCCACGAGGGCTCACCCTCTTCCTCTACGCCTTTTCTGTCCACCGTCAAAGAAGAAAGGGGCAAGTTAAAGAAAGGAAGCTTCCCCGTATAAAGAGACACTTGGCCAGACTCGGTGGAAACGGCCCCGACTCCGATAGACGCGGGGCGACCTGTAATTGGACGATTGGATCCGGCACTGGCACACTCGACTGACCTATAGAGTAAGCCCGGCACGAGGTTAATGGAACCCAGCCACGTACTGGAACGTATCGCGACGTTCGATACCTTTTCACGTAATTCCTCGCGGTCTTCTCGATAAACAAGCTTATTCAAATTTATTCCGACTGCAAAAGGGCACTCTTTCGTCGCTGCCGAGTACTCCACGCGAATCGATTAATCCCTTGCTTCTTCTGCAAGAATCTCGATGTCGAATAGACGTCTAGACACTGTGAAAAGACACCGTTGAGACCGTCGACGAGAATTTTTACAGATTCCATTCGCGCAAACGAGCAACGTCATACAGAAAATTATTCCTTCCTCGCGTCACGTCGGACCCCGGCCGAATGAAAAGATCACAACCTCTAACGTTACTCTTCCAAGGGATCCATTCATTCCTGGTACACGAGATGCACCAGGGATGCCGGCAACGTCCGATCCCCTACGGCCAAGTAGATAAGACAACGCACGGTCAGACGAAGCGCGATAAGTAGAGGAGGTAGGCCACGAAGGAAACGATCGACGGATCTCGAGTAGAGCTGTCGGATACAGCGATAGCTTTCGTAACTGCCGGATAGGGCAGCGGGTCGGGTCGAAAACGGAGAGATAACGAGTAAATAACAGGGCAAAACCGGCATCCCCGGTATGGCATGTCGCATTATGAACGACGGAGATACTACATGCCCCTTCTACCTCGTTATAACCGCCTTCGTCTCGACCCCGTCTAACCTTCAGGCATCACGGTCACCCTGGGTCGCCCTGGGAACACGAGGATCGACGATGCTTACGCGTTGCTCTTACCGATGGAGATACGCTAACGAGACATTGACGACATTTCCCGTAGAATGAAAACGCGAACGTCCGCGACCCACGAGTATTCCGTACGTTTCGTACGGATTCTCCTCGTTACCGAGAACGATGGAGTGCCACGTTTCATTCGGATCCGATGCACGCCGATGCGGTAACGAGTGCCGCGATTTGCCTAGCTACTACGGGAACGTGTTGTTCGTCAGGCGATGTTTGCGTTTCGTCCGAACCATTTTGAATTACAGAAGTTTTACTTCGTTTTAACACTATGCCGTCCGCACGTCTAATCGGGATTCTTCTGTTTGGCGCCGATAGGACTAACTCATCATTTGTGTATGGTACCAACGCGGTGTCACCGGCATTTGCCCGATAGTTTTTGCATGACACCAACGTGGTGCCGGCGGACGGCATAGTGTTAAGAACGCAAACTATTTTTCCGATATTTAAAATAATTTATTTTACAAAGTATAATTACAAATAATTTATGAATTGATTTGATGAGAATCAGCGACATGCGTAAGATCGTTGTGTTGCTTGCGTCGTTTTTCCGTTTCGAATGTGTCTGTGTTCTCGATTTCGTGTATTTTATAGGTTAGTGTGGTGCTGTCATTGGTTGTCGAAGTATCTAAGCTGCTCGTTGGAGAAATGTGCAGGGAGTACCGGAGCGGTAGGTGGGAGTGGAAGTTTAAACAAATTGTTAATTTGTTTCTAGATTTTGGGGAAATTTTAATCTTTTTATGGGAGGGGAGTGGACTCGGGGGTTAGTTTAGGAGGTCGAGGTGTCCACGAGTCGTGGGATGCTGGTTGTGAAGGAGTAAAGCATCGTCCCTTTGATTCGGATCCTTTGTTCCTAAGTGTGGGAATAGGGATAAGGTACAGGTTTTTCAGAGGAAGGCGAAGGTTTAATTAAATCCTGCTAATTATTTATTAGTTTATAAAGGTTACGATCTTACTAGGATTGACTCGAATGGTGTTTTAAAAAATTTAGGGGTCCGCGAGTCGTGGGACGCTGGTCGTAAAGAGGTAACCGTTGTCTCCTCGACTCTGGGCTTCTTTCTTCGGGGTGAATGCATGGAACGGGTATATGAGGTTCAGGTTTCTTTGATGGAGATAGAGGTTCAAAGGATGCGAGTTAATTATCTGTTTCTTCATGAAGGATTTGCTTCTATATTAAGGATTAGATTGGGTGATGGTTGGGGTGTTGTAAGGGTCTGTGAAACGAGAATGAGTGTAGAGAATGAACAGTTTGCGTCACGCGAATAACGGAAATTTCCATGTCAGGAAACGCAAACTGGGAGTCCGATTGCGAAGCGTGTAAAATTTTACACTCGCTGCCACGTGTCTGGCGAGCACATTTACAGGAAAGTGCGAGTAAGGCGACAGCCTGTTCGAATTCCATAGGCATATAAACACAGAATCACCTCGCGATCAGGAAGACTCGTTAACGACACGGCCTGTGTTTTCATTTTGTTACAGACCAGCCCGCTAATCCCGAGCCAAGGCCGCGCACGCGGCACAGGCTGGCACGAGGAAGTTTCTGGAACGAAAATCGTCACGTTGTAAACCTCAGTTGCTCCTGGACAGAGGACGAACGCGGTCGCGTCGAAACAGTGGATCGCGACACGCCATTGCGAAACGTGCGAACGACGCCGACGCCGCGTGGATTTCTTATTCATCGCGTACGCGTGTGAAATAGGACGTCGCGACGCGGGCACGCGAGTTACGACGCCGCGTAAATCAAAAGTGACGCGGTGATAAAGATACCGTCGCGGTGAAAAAGTGTCCGGGGGTGAGATTTCCGCGAATCGCGGCGGAAAACAAGAAGCGAGGGGATAAAGAGGCGCTAATTCAAAAGTTTCTCTAATTTAAAAACCGATAATAACACGGACAATTTAACCGCGGACGTCGAAACGCACGAAAACAGATGCTCGTTCACGGGTCATTAACCCCCGTGAATTTCCGTTGACTGTACGAAATTACCACGGGTCTGTCTTACTCCTTGCCCGGATAATTGCTTATAAACGACCCGTCTAGATGTCGCGTAGATAAATATTCGTTCGATCGATCGGTTATCGAATTCGTGGTTCGAGACCGGCTTCCTCGGAGAGGGTGGGGAGGTGGTTTAAAATTCGTGTAAAAATTAGTGGGGGTAGATTATCGTGACTGTGAGCTATCGGGTATTTTTCCGGATAGACGTAAAATCGGGGACGAGCCGGATCCCGGTGTGTAAAAGGGGGAGAGACGAGGCAGTACAGGCAGACACGCCGGTGAAGATGATATTAAGGCAGAGAACTGATTGAAACGTGGGAAATGGCGATTGTCGGGGCTGTTAGTGAGATGAGTGCGACTCGTTTGTGTGTGTGGTTCGGCGTGCTGTTCGTGGCTACGACGCTGGTCCACTCGCAGGTCACATGGACACCGATCTACATGGGCACGTACAGTGAGTACCTTTCTTTGCTATTAATCTTTCTCCAGAGCGTACCATAAATCTGTCCGCTGTCGATGAAAATGGCTCGTTTGCTCTACGCCGTGTAATTTAATTTAGTCGTCCAACGGAGTGTCTATAATTATCCGCTTTGATTTAATTTCGTATTCTATAATAATCTGACGCGATAATTATTTAATAACTTGGTAATTTGGTAGACAGCGATTGGGTAGCAAAGGATAAAAATGACCATTTGTTCGGTTAATTTAACGATTAAAATGGCAGATGAATGGTACGTTTATATGAAATTTCTCGTATATCGTCGCGCGTATATCGGGGAAATAGTTTTCCTCGTTATACCGTGTAATAGCTCGTTCAGTCGTATAAATTTGATTACGACACAAAGGAGGAATATTACGCGGATGCATATTACGCGAGACCATGGAATGTAGTATGACGGCCTAATTCGAAGACTCATAAAAGTGGAAACGAAATCCGTTAGAAGACCGACGCGCGATAATTGCCAGTTTCTATTAAAATTTCAATTCAATTAAGTTTCAATTCTAATTAGCCGATCCCGTGTTAATACATCTTCCCCGAGTCAGAATAACGGAAGGCTAATCGCAGTGGGGGGAAAACGGTTACGGATGAATGGAGGGGAAAAAGAGAGAAAAGACATATTTTAATTAGAGCCTGCTCGCATACTCGTTGCTTTAGACCGCGAGAACAATGGCGGAGGTCATCGGATTAAAGGACGAGTCTGCCACGACAGGACGATTAGCCGCGTAAATGCGAAAATTCTACATCGACGCGGGGGAAAAATTTTTGCTCGTGAGAAAGTTTGAATACCGTGATTCGAATCTCTGATTTTCGAAACTTCGTACCTACGATGGGACCGGCCATTTTCAACCGCACCGGTGGTTCCCCTGTTCTCTCTCTCTGCACCCCGCGTTTCAACATCGCAACGCAGCGTGCGCGTTTCCAGCCATACTTTTCGCGTAACCGAATACAACGAAATATATATTTCCCGAGAAATTTTATAACTCGCGCTGATATTCAAATGAAATTTACAACGGCCGTGCCACACGAGTGTCGTAAACCAGTCGAATTAACTACTCGTTAGGCGAAGTCGCGCTGGATTTTTCAGCCGCGTTCTCGTTGCCAACGCCGCGCACGTCGCCTAATTGGCGATGTTTGCAATCCCGGGAGCGTCTAAAGCCGGTGAAAAATAAAAGGGGAAAATTCACTGTGCCTGGTCGTGGGCCATGAAACACGGGTAACGCCGTTCATTCATGGCTTGTGCCAACGATTCATATTCCACGCGGGAGGGTGGGAGGACGTTTCTCACGCGCGGGCAATTTCTCTTCGGCCCCGATTGATCTCGAAACGACACCGCTCCAGCCTAGCACCTGCTTGACTTACAAATAACCGTATCGACGCGTCCCGGTTTACATATTTTCGCAGCTCGTCAAAACCGAATGTTTTTCGTTTCGCCCCGACGAATAGGGGAATCGGAAACAGCGATAACTGCGATTTTCAGCTGCAAGGGGGATACAGGTTGATAAATAATTCCGCCACCATTCGCGTGATAAGATAGCGAATTCGATGTTGCCGAATATATTGCGTCAAAAGCTTCATCGCGAAGAGTCGACAATCGTGCGCGATTAAACTATCGGTATCGCGAAAAGTGTGGCCAGGTGTTGCAAAATATGGCGTCGCAGGGTATTTCCGAGGTTCGTCGAATATATCCTAGGTAATTCTAGGTCGTTCAAGGTCGGATCACGTGTGGAATTATTCGCGTAATTCAATGGAACTCCTGCACCTCGGTCCTCGCTACTCTTACCCTTCCATTGCCATATATTTTTCTCGTTTCGCGACTCGGCGATCGAAGAGGCCGATCGAGAGTGCAGCTGCGGCACCGGGGAAAGCGTCGGATTGATCGGGTCAATTAACTCGCAGCGTCGCTCGCGCGGAACTTGGAGAACGAGTACAATTAATGGCGCGTCGGGTCGGTGCTCGGAACAAGTCGACGCGTAGGGCAAGGGAAACAACGAAGGGAGGTGGAAAGGTGGCGTGATTTGCAACGGCTCCGATGGATCTCGGATTACTCTCGCACGCGCTGCCTCTCGCTAATAACTCGCCGGATACGCGGAAGTTTCGCGAGCGGATCGCGACGACACGTGTCGCTGACAAATAGGAAAAGCTGCGAGCCGAGGCCCGTTTTAATCAGCGCCGGCCGATTCGGGTCAAGTGCGACGATCAATCGATCCCTTCTCACGACCGTCTCTGCCGAATAGTGCCGATCGATGGCGCACCGATCGCGCGTCATCTTGCCAGACGATCCACCATCCACCCTTTTCGCTCTTTCCGTCCCCTCCAACCCCTTCGCTCGCTAATGAAATTCTTCGCCCCGTTTATCATACACCCCGTCGACGGAAACTTCATTCCGCTCGCGAAATATTTCCACGGTGTCTCTAAATCAACGCGTTCGCGTTCGCCTAAATTCGATCACGTTGCAGACCCCCGCCACGTGACGCTCGTCGAAGAATATCGCGCGTGGTTTGATGTTTCGCGACGGGTACAGCTGACGGGATCTCGAACGATAAATCGACAATCGATTCGGTTCAGAAGCTGCGCCGCGTTTATGTCGGTTAATTACGTCGCATAGGCGCGTTTCACGGATGCGGAATGAACTTCGGAAGCTGTTAATTCCGCTTGCAATTCGCACGTTCGACGTTTATAATGCTTCCGCCCTCGATCGCTGTCACGAATGGCAGAAGAACTTATCAATTAACTCCGCTTGCGTTACACGCTCCCCGAACTTGCTACGCGTTTTCAATCAACTTGTACGTTTCCCACGTTTCTACCTAAACAGGGCTGACCAGTCGAAGATTTATTCTACTCGAGCGTGCCTTTCTACTGTCGCCGGCCGCCATTTCATCGAACTTTAGGATCACGGTTTTAAGCAATCGCGAATTCACGGTCGAATACTCCGCGAGCGTTTCGCTCGCCTAGATTGGATCGTCCGTCAACGGGGAATAATAAAGCCGCGCTGGGATCGGCGAATTTATTAACGAAGAACATGCGATTCTTTTCCATTAACGCTCGTACAGGGGCTCGCAGAGACCGGTGAGGCTTCCGATCGATAACAATGCATCACGCGGAGATCGAATTATCACGCTCCGGGGACGGTATCTTTCACGGTGCAAACGCGTCGCTCGCTTTCGAGTAATCATTCGATTCGCGTAGATCGGATCGAGAAATAATCACGCGATCGTTCACCGAAGACACACGGCGGCTTGCAGGTTGGAAATCAATTCTAAACGCGCACGAAGTAACTCCATTTCCCATGGATACGTCTACGATTACCGGCCTGAGCTGGGTACCGATCAGGGCATGTCCGCCTGCTCGAAACTTTGACCAGACTGACCGCGAATCGGGTTTAATCGCCAGCGCTGATCGATCGTGGGGAATTAAGATCTCATCTTCGGGTTTGTTTGCAATCGGCGATGTTAACATCGACCGATAGTAATTCGCTTACCGGATAAAACGTTGAGCGTCGAGCAAGTAGTTTAAGCGCGTTTATGGTCAGACGCCGCAGTCAAACTGGACCAACGGATAATTCCTACTTTCGTATCCTTCTCTTGATATTTCCACGCTATGGCGTAAAGAGTATCCGGCGAATGGAGAGTAATATTTTCCTTCATCCGGTCGTTCTCGCGCGGAAAGCTGAATTTTCGAGGACGATGCGGGGATGACCTCGGCCGGGTCATCGCTGTGTCTAAGCTGGTCCGGCGAGTCCCCTTGAAGGGCACTCACGGGTCGTGTGGAGATTCGGTGGAATAATTCAAGTCACAAACATCGCACCGGTGGCACGGATCAGCCGTAGGGGAGCCATGGGGGTGGAGTTGGTGAGCGACGACGCGGTGAAGCGCAGGGAAGGGCGTGCTGGTGAAGACTCTCCTTTGCAGTTGGTTGTCGTCAGTAGCAGACTGTACTCTAATTAACGGTGGGGTAACAAGGGTACCCGAGAGAGATGGAGAGCCGTTCTAATAATTCGCGTGCGCGGGCGGGACGAAGGAACGAGCGCGGCTGACGGGAGAGAAAGAGGGCGAAGGTTCGCCGAGAGCCGAGCAGGGTGGGCCAGAAAAGTTATAGCAGGAAGAAGACGTTCCCTGGTGTCGGTATCGACCTTGGCTCGAGGGGTTTACCTTAAATGTTTTTAATTAATTACCAGACGCGGCTGTCCTCTTTCGTCGCTTTTCCACGCGTCTGTCCTCGTCGAAATTTCGAAAGGTCAACTCGCGAACGTTGTACTCTGTTATGTTACCAACCACAAAGGGTCTCGATGAAGTTTAATCTATTCCACGTTAATTGTCCGTCCCTGTTACTCGTTTCCACTCACGGGGCAATTATCGCGAAGAGTTGCACCGAATTCAGATGTCGAAACGTATCGAAATATACTTGCACCGCGACGCGTTAATTGAAACCGGTTCCGAGGGAAACGTTCGGGGTACCAAACATCATTAACTTCTTAGCCATTTACTCTGGCGAGGCACGAAATGTAAAATACCGTTCGCCGGGCAAGCCATAAATATTATTTCCACGTCAAATTTACCCACCATCCCTTCCCTTACCCCGCGAGGTTATGATTTCCCCAGGAAACGTTTTCTTCGCAAACATTCGCATCTGAATTATCCCCCCCTCTGGCCGCGCCATAGCGTTACCAGCCGATCGATCGTTACCCCCGCGAATCGCGGGACGAGTTCGCGAAACTCGACGGGAACTCGAAATGAAATCCAACCACCGTGTCTCCGGTTGGCGCGACGATGACTCCTCGTTGAATCGGTACGCTCTTAGACGAAGCCACGACGAGGGAAAACGAAGGAAGGAAAGTCGAGGGACGAGGGAGAATTCGGCCAAGTCGAACGACTCGGCGCGAGCAATTGCGTTCGCCATGGCGGCGGAAAGTTTCTTCTGGCAAATGAAGGGGGGCTGTAAAAAAAAGTTGCGGCATGGCCGGTCGTAAAGCGGCAACAAGAGTCAGCTCAGTCGAACGGGGGTCGAATGTTGCGGCCATTTCGGGCTGCTCGTAAGTTCTTACGAAGCTGAACGGCCCACTTTCGTCACGCCTCCGTTGCTATCCTCTCCTAGGCTAAGTGGCCTTTCCTCTGACCTTCCGCTCGCCGTCCGCGTTCGTCGCTCCACTTTTTCCCCCTTTTCTATGCCGGCTTCGAATTTTCCTCACGGAGCAAACTTTGATCCGTTCGCGAGTTTCGTTACATTGTTTCATTAACGAGTTTCAGCGGCGATACCGGATCGTGAGGCGAATTAATTACGCTCGTCTCGAGTATTCGTTCGAGCCTATTTCGTATGGATGGCGCCTGTTGCGGTGGCCAGGTGCCACGTGGATCGAAGCTTCCTTTTATTCTTGATTAAAACGAACCCCTGAGAGGGGGAGGCAATGGCCGCGAATATTAGATTCGGTGAAAAGGGAATTCTCGAACGGTCGGTTAATTTTTGATACGGGGGGGGGAGGTCGTGTAAGGTAACCTCTATTGGAGGCCCCGTGGAAACTTTATTTCGTACGTGTTGACTTTTACGGTGTAGCGCAGGAAAACTGGTTAATTCCTTTGCCTTCGCAACGACGAAATTTCGTCCCAAAATATCCTCGAGACTCCGACGTTTTCGAGCAAAACGAACGAAGCGGGGAAAACAGAGAAACGGTGGAAAAAGAGTTCGGGCGGGTTCATTGTTTCTTTCGAAACGAAAATTGCACAGCCCTACCGTTCGTACGGAGAAAGAACGTTTATTATTCAGGACATAATTCGAAATCACGAAGGAACGATTCAGCCGGGCCGCGACAATGCCGGGGACGTCATATTCGAAAAGTTTGCGAAGTTGAAAACGCCTAGCCTAGACGAGCAAACACGTCGAGGTCCTGTTTGCTTTCTCAAAGAAAGGGCACGTAGTCTACGTACGTGTAAAAAGGGAAACGGTGTCCCTCTGTATTCCAGCGCGTGTCTGCACATAGGAGAATCCAATATTGATGATCGCCTTTCCTCCATGCGCAATTCCGAGTCTACAATTTCTCTATTCGTAATGAAACGTGCTCGTGGACTAGAAAGGAACCCGTTCACCGTTTTCTTTTCGTGTAAACTCGAACGTGGTTCGATAGACCGAGGAAAAAATTCTTGTCGCTCGAACTGTCGTGCGAACAATGTGTAGGGATCGTCATTCTCAGCTTCGCTGCTAGATGGATTCAAATTTGGAGGAGGTTCGAGGTTCTCGATGAATCCTCGACCTCCCTTAAATATTCAGAAGTTCCTATGTCACGTTAGCATTGTTAAAGGGGTTATCACGAAAGGAAGAGTAGTCAGTGGAAAAACTGTGTGGATCTTTATTCAACGGGCGAATGGTTAGAACTGGCCTGTTCAGGGCCTCGCAGGTCAAAAATCGTCTTCAGAAGACTGGTGACAAAAGACAGAGCATTGGGAGAAGGAATCGCCCCCCCGCACCGCTGGAATGTAGAGTTTGCTTCACTATTGAATTTTACCATAACAAGTATCCCCGTCTAAGGCACGGGCCTACTAGAAAAGCCTTAACGACGAGTTCACTAGCAGGTCCAGGACGAAACGCATCCCTTCCTGTTTCTTTAGTTCTTCTACCTGCTACCCTATCGACAGTACAACGATGAAGCGGGTACCAACCGGCAGCACCACTAGGAACCACAGTTAGTTTAAAACCCGATAAGGGGATCCCCCAGATATTTTGTTCGGGACAATTTCTTCTAAAAATATAGCCATTTTCCTCGATGCTTCCACCTGTTAATAGCAATCTCGTTTCCGGTTTAGCTCTCCGTCGAGGCTTCAAATTATCGCGACTCTTCGAAAGGCTCCGCCTCTCTGCCAATTTTACCGGGTTCCGATTCTCGATTGGATGCAAAACTCGACGGTCGTTACAGTTCTACCATGAATCCTTTCTACTCGTTTTCGTGTGAAAGGGCAGCTTTTACTTTCGAGATTCGTCTGGTTTAACCGTCTAATCCCGCGATACCGCAGCAGCCGGTACAAAAGACCAGAGGCGGAGCGGTGAACGGCAACAACGAGGTCGGTCGGCGACGATTCCGCAGGGTGGCACGAAGTTGGACCGCGCCCGCGTGGAAACCGCCGGCGAAAACAAAGGGGACGAACCCCGGAAGGCCACCTGCGTGCCCAGTGTGCAGGTGCATTGCAGTTTCATAGTCTTGGACCGGCGCTCGGCAGCCAGACCAGCGCTGTGAAGCGAACTGTAATCCTGTTTTCTAAATGTAACCTAACTTCGGCGAACATGTGTACGTCCGACCGCAAGCACTGTTCGACAATTTGTCTCCGCAGCCAACACTCTGCCACCCGTACTGTCCCTCCTCTTCCGCATTCCTCTTCCTCTCTACCTGTCTCTTCGTCCCCCTTTGCTCTATTTTCTCGAGCGAAGCAGCCGCTCGTTGCTATTCCTTCGATACCGAGGCGTCTCGGAACCTCGGGTTCGAGACTGCGGGCCGATGCTTTTGAAATTCAACCGGCGGATTAGGGAACCACGACGAAGTCTGACCGCGTCAAAGCTTGCCTTGCTTCTTAAGCGGGAATTAACGCTCTTGATTGCTAGTCGAAGATTCCGACCGCGTTGCCTCGCGGTTCTAATTCGTTGCTAATTTCTCGATCGTACACCGAGAGCTAGGGAACGCGAGGATTTTCGTTCCAGTCGTGTTTTATCGACCGAGCAATTTGATAAAAGGAAGACGCCCCTTCGCAATTTTGAAAGCCTCTCGGGCAGGTGCACGTTCGAGGGAAACGCCCAGAACCCTGGCAGAATTCTCGAAACTAGAAGGAGTAACGTATCGCGCGTGGTAAATTGGACTCCGGGAGGATTCGGTATTCCAAGACTTCCGGTTTGCGACGCGTCTATTCCAGGTCGGCGAGCGATAAAGCGACTTCCTGGCTCTCGTTGCTTCGTTAATGAAACGCCTGTCGCGCTGCGTTATACGTCGTTAGCGCAGCCCTTCTCGCTGCAACGGTCGCGAAAACTAACGAGTGTAACGCGACACGCGCGGAACGCACCGCGATCGAACCACCAGACGTCTCGGCGTCTTCCTCGTCTCGTTGTCTGCGAGTTGCCCGGCTTTGCGTCGCGAGAATTTCCTCGGTAGAGACGTTATTTGCCGGAGGAGAGGTTATTTTTGGGGAGATTAATCGTTGCCGAAACGTCGTGGACGGTCATGCCGGGTGACCCAGCCTCCGTACACAGCGATAATGCATACGCGCATACATATGTATGTGCACTCTGTACGGTGGATAGGTCGGTACAGAGCGTGGATTAGAGAACGCGGTAATTTGCCACGTGACTGGCGCCAGTCCTTCGGCGAATCACATTACCATATGGTAATCATTGTAATTTCGTTATCATTCACCCCCGATAGCGGTGAAATTATCTCTGAAATATAATATCGAGCCTGGTGCGCCGACTCGCCCCCGAGCGTAATAACGAACTCGCGCACCGCGCCGCGAAGCCGTACCTTCCCCATTCCCCTTATAATTAACGAATCGTTCTTCCGGCGAAGAAATTATATTATTCAATTAACTCTATTCGTTGTGCCAAGCGTACACGCCGCAGCCGTTGCTGCCACGCTAATTTGTTTATCGATGTTAATTACCGGCCACGACGATAATACCTCGCAGATAACGCGAGCAATTATACGAAGTGGGGTATAGTTTGTCTCGTGCCACGCCGTAGCTTGCCAAGAGCTTTACGCCTTATAATAAATCGTCCTTAATCGCCGGACGGGGTTATCCAATCAACTATTTACGCGGTCCATTGTTCACGTTTCGTTGATCCGCCCCTTAATCCGGCGGCAGATTAAACTCCCCGTTTATATTTAGCCTTTCGTTATGAAATCTCCACGTTCGTACGCGACAATTCGCCTGTTTTCTCTTTCTTCTCGTCACGCGCACCGTTCACGCGAAAAACGAGGCACGAGGATAATTAATCGCGATGAGTCACTGCGAATAATTAGTCGCAGTGACCGTCGAGGCGCGCAATTTCGATCGCTCGTCATCGTTCGATAGAGGCTGGTGACTCGCAGTCACGACGAGGACAATTAGTCACGGATCCTGGAATTGGCGAGGGTGACACGATTGACCCTGTCGTCCCTGCTTCGTCTCGTCCTTTCGACGTCCGTTCGTCGCGATTCCTCCTATAGGCCTCGTCCTGTTTGGCTAATTGGTGGGTAGTTTCCGTCGACCTGATCCGTAGCCAGCGCGATATTGCTCGAAATCTTTGAAGCTGCGTCAAAGCGACCACTGACGTCGCGTATGTGCGCACCCTGCGCTGCACCCGTGACATCGATTAGGCTAGGGTGAAACGACGCGGCGGACCTACGGGAAAGTTATATTCGTCGAACGAACGCAGGAATTCTTAATTCTTAACTCTTGTAACGAGAGTAAAAAGAATAACGTACCCGCGAGAAAATCTGACCGAAAGTTATTTACGAGTGCCATAAATGGCCCTGCGTCCTAACTTGATAATTTCACCGACATAATCCTGTTACAATTCTCGCTGCTTCCCCGTTGCGCGGGTACTAAGTAAGCATTCAATTAGGAAGAACTCGCCCTGTGGTCATCAGAGCGCGGCTATAAGATCTCCTTTCTAATTTTCGGTCCAACGGGATGCTGCAGCCCAATTACAGCCGACTTTCCTTAAAAGTCCCATCACCTTTTCCGCTGCTCATGACGAGCACTTACCTTCCTGCACGCTGCTCTCTTTTTTCCCCGCTCGTGCACTTTCGTAAGAGGGTGGTTTAAAATTAACCCGACTGATCATCGTGTTTTATTTTCTCCCTCTGAAGTCGCCACTTCTGATTCTCTTCCCGCTTTGACCGTCCACGGGGTACGAGCTGAATTCCACGACTAGAAATTCCGCATCGCGTTACACGCCTGTAATTGATAGCGCGCGAGAGACCAGGAATGCATAAAAATGGCCCCTATTTCGAGGATCTGAATGAAATTACGTAGCTTATTTTAGTTTCACCATGGTCGTAGTATATAAGCTCTTAAAGCTAGCAAACACGGAGCGGCTGAACCCGAGGAGAACTTAGGATCAACGTTGGCAGACGCTTGCTATCGTTTGATTTGATTGTAGCTCTGCCACGTGTCTCGAGGCCGCGTCGTATAATCAACTTGTTTAAGGAAAATTAACCGACGTCGCCGCGTACCGCGAGATACGCAACGAAGCAGTGAACCGTGGGAGCGAGGATCCAGGTGAGAATAGAGGGAACGCGAGTGCGGCGAGAGGCGAGAAACGGGGGGTTAGGTTACGTTTCAATTTTGGCTCAGAGGTCGCGCGATAAAGCGAACGTGCTCGAATCTCGGATTCTTTCGTCGGGCTTATAACGCGATACGATCTACCCCCGGTCGCGAAATTCGCGCTCGTTCATCCCGGATTAATTCGTCGCGCGAACGAAGGATCACGCGCTGCACGCACGACAGGGATTAACGCGTAAATTCCAGCGTTTTCGCTGCGTGAAAAAGGAAGCCACGCGACACGGCCGGCTCGATTTAATTTAGCCTGCATTTGCATCGTTGAATTTGAATTTTAATAACGGCCATAAAGCGCGCAAGATTGCCGCACCGGCCCTGATATGATATTCAAAGTACCGGAATAGGATGGCCGCGGGGGTGGAAAAAATCAAACTCGAAGGATAACGAGAATTCCGCGCCGGCTTCCGCCGATTAAACGGTTTAAATCCGTCCGCTCAACTGCGCCCGCTGCGTCTCGCATAATGCGCTCTGCGCAAACGGGTTAGCATCCCCCTTACCACCCCTTTTCTTCGGTATAGCTTAATTAACGGGTGTATGTTTCCTGGTCCACGCTTGTTTAACTTCAATCGAGAAGAATAATACAATTTTGTTCCACTGGAAGGGCTATCGAAAATGTTTCTCTTCGAGTTCCACCCTTAAAAATTCCACCCTTAATATCGTAGCCCTACCGTATCGTCGGTTACCTCGATTAGATTGTCCTGATCTGTTTTAACGATTCGATCGCTGTTTAAGATTCGTTTAACACGTTCCGTGCCACGTGTGGTACACGTTGAACTTGATCTGCAGGCCACGTGCATGCAGACATATTTATTTAATTTGCTGAAGACACGTCTTACGACAAATTTAATTCCGAAAGAAATATATTTCTACTAAGAGAATGAGGCATTATACAAAATGCGGTATAGAACAAAGCACATAAATTTGTTTAATTGTTATATATACAACAATTATTAATTATACGTAATGGTTGCCATTGCTGCAAAATTTCACGGACTCTTCTAGTGCTTTTTATTAGTGGGAAATACACCATAAAAGGTACACGATGTGATAACGACTCTGAACAAGCTAATTACAATAATATTCTGCGATAATATGTCAATTTTTAGCCAAAACAACAAACGGCTTCAGGATCATGTCGGGCAAAAATGGTTTGGCACGAAACGTGTTAACACTTTGACTGCCACGTTGGTCGTATATGACCGGCCACGGTTTCTCCTGTAACGCCATTGTGGTCATTGCTGACCGGAGCGCTTGAACTACTTGAACTACGTTGAACTACATCGAACGAAAATTGATAGTTAGTGCATTCTGAATATAACCGCTAATTAGAAGATACTTTGAGATAAAAAGTGCCCCATTGAGCAATTAAAAATTTGTATTAGAACATCAAAAACATATTGGAACAATGGCGTCCTGAGGGAAACACGTGATTTCGGTGTGGTAGTCAAAGGGTTAACAGGTTCATCGTATGACTGTCATCGATGGTGGTTGTAGCATAGTCTGCTGTCAACGATCGACATGCTGGTACTGGACGATGATCAAACAGACGCGTAACGCATCGCGTTATTTGCGCTATTCGCTGATATAATTCCACGCAGTATTTGATAGCTCGTTTTAAAATTATACCATCTGTCATTGTCACGAACCAAGTCCATCGAAACGCGTTTAACGGCGAGTGCGTTTAAATTCGTTAATTTTGACAGATGAGATTATTTCGATTATTTCGATTATTCATCGATAATCCACAATCGCGTAATTTTCCCTCGAATTTCGTCGTCGTTCGAATTTTTCCATTCGCGGTCACGCGAGGCAAAGCTCGGCTAAGGATTCGAGGAAATCTTGGCGGAACGTTCTTTGTTTAATTCTATACCGGTCGTGAACCCGGAGTGGAAGAGGCTTCGTCTGGTTGTGCGCTAAACGACGATCCGATAAGGGAGGAGCCGAGGCCGAGATTACTTGTTTCGTCGGCCACGCGAAACCTCGTGGCTCGCTTTATACGAAAAGTTGCCGTTCCGAGGCGAGAGTAGGTTGCTTACGCTTTTCACGAGGCTGCCGCAAATATACCCGAGCTCTGTGTTTATTCGCACGGCAAACGATTTTTGCGCAAGCACCGCGACCGTCTCGAACAGACGGGAACCTCGCGCGGCCTCGTGAAGCTTAATCTTTACGGCAAACGGAACGCCGCCGGAAATTTCGCTCGTCCTCCCGAGGGAACTCTCCTCTCACACGCGCCACGTCCTCCTCTGTTTCCCTCTGTCTTTTGCCATTGTTTCCCGCTCTCCCCGGGTATCGTGATCCTTTAATGAGTTTTCCTCAGCACCGATGATTTTGCCCCGTGCGAAGTGACATTTCTCGCGCTTGCGTGGTCGCGTATCGGCTCCAGGGAACCGATCGAGATGGAGGATACGTGGAAATAAGACGACGAACGATTATTTCGGTAAATGAGGCGGGGGAGGGAGGGTGAATAGCGTACGTTTATTAATGAAACGATATTTATAACAAGTATGAACTTGCCTATTATTTTTGATACTGCAAAAAAGATTGTTAAGTTGCTCCAGATTCATTTATCGATATAATAACAAATTGGATATTTGATCAAAAAGAGATATTTAAATTGCTAGTCCCGTCAGTTTAGTAATTCAAATATAAAATCTCGCGTCCCAAGTAGATCAATCCCTAACTGGTCAGGCATCGTGGAAATAGAGTATGTCTTCGAGGTAATCTCACGTAATTTATCCCATACAAACTAACTCGATTCGTCTCTGGTAACAACAAATTTTGCGGCAACAATCTCGCATAAGCCATCCCGCGAAGCGTTTTGCCTCGGAAGCGGAGCAGTGGCCTTCTATGCTCGTAAAGGGTAGACGTTGAAAAAGTTGATCGGACGATTTTAATCAAGATTTATGCCCAGGTATCCGTCGAGAAACACACGAGCAGCCACTTTGTCGATGCACGAGGATAAGTAGGCTGTTGGCTGGTTCGCCGCGAGAGCGGCTATATTCCGTTTACGAGCGGACGCACGCGTCTTTCCGCTCGGCGGTCATCGATATCACCGCGCCGCGAACAAGCTGTTTCCCTCGATTCTCGGGTTTCGCCTGGGAAACAGCTGGAATCCGTCATGCGTTCCGCTCGTAAAGTCGCGAGGTCTTATAAACGAGCGAGCGTTTCCAGTCTCTGAGCGAGGACACCTTCCATTATGGGGGTGGAGAACGCGTCCTCGACGAATTCGCGTCGAACTCGTGTCAAGTCCATGACAAGTTCATGACGAATTCGCGACAAATCTATGACGATTTCATGACGAATTCGCGACGAATCTATGACGATTTCGTGACGAATTCGCGTCGAATCCATGGCGAGGCCATGACGAATTCGCGTCGAATCCATGGCGAGGTCATGACGAATTCGCGTCGAATCCATGGCGAGGTCATGACGAATTGGCGTCGAATCCGTGGCGAAGTCATAACAAATTCGCGTCGAATCCATGGCGGGGTCATGACGAATTGGCGTCGAACTCGTGTCAAGTCCATGACACGTTCATGACGAATTCGCGACAAATCTATGACGATTTCATGACGAATTCGCGACGAATCTATGACGATTTCATGACGAATTCGCGTCGACTTCGTGGCGAGGTCATGACGAACTCGCGTCGAATCCGTGGCGAAGTCATAACGAATTCGCGTCGAATCCATGACGAAGTCATAACAAATTCGTGTCGAATCCATGGCGAGGTCATGACGAATTGGCGTCGAATCCGTGGCGAAGTCATGGCGAATTCGCGTCGAACACACGACGGGCTTATGACGAATTCGCGTCGAATCCGTGACGAAGTTGTGACAAATTCGCGTCCAATTCATGACGAGGCCATGACGAACTCGTATCGAACCCATGAAGAATCCACGACAAATTCGTGTCGAATCCATGACGAACTCGCGTCGGATCCATGCCGAGTTAATGACGAATTCACGACAAACACTCTGACTGACCGGCATCTCGGATGCGCTCAAAGCTTTAAGCTACTGCAGGAAGTAATAGCTTCCAGCGTTAGCTTTCTCATCCTCTGTCCAATAACATCGTGCCCTCGCGATTCCATCTCTCCCTTCCAATCCGCGGAAGGATAGCTTCGTAAACTTAGATTCGTCGATTAAATGGAGAGTTTGCCCTTAGTGGTTGGTTCTCGAATGTTTTCTCCGGTTGAAGCAGGATGTTGGGCATCGTTTCGAGCAAATTTACCTAGCGCGGTGCTCGACGATCGCGCGAGATCCGCGGATCCGAATGGCCAGGGGGTAGGGATTCGGAAGGGTGGCCCGAGGAGATCTCTTTCGTTTGTGGAAGCAAGGAAAATATCGGGGTACGCGGAACCCGGAGAATTCTCTAACGACTGTCCGTCTTGAATGAAAATTTCTCCACGGACAGAGAAACTCTTTGACCGTTCCCCTGTTTCCCTCGAGCCCTTCCGCCATCACGACTCCGGAGAATGCCTCCTCCATCCCTCGCGTTCCACGGTAATCATCCTGTACTTGTTCGCTTCTATTCCACCGTCTCTAACCTTTTCGTTGATTTTTCGATACACCTAAATTCCGTAGGCCGAGTGTCGTTGCGTGGTCTGGGGCGAGAAAATTGCGATTCTTCGGTAAGTGGCTTACATAATATTTTCTACTAATTTTATATAATATATAAATCGAACCATGAACCATATTTTTAATTAGCGAATGAAAATTTGAAAATGGAGAAGTTACGATCAATTAAACGAGGTTTAACCCTTTGCACTCGGCGAATTTTTCGTTACAGGAAAATAGTAATTTGAAGACTTTCTGCCATAAGGTCGACGATATTTCTAAAACGGTAAATAAGAGATCATATGCAAATTAAGACGTAGAATTATTTTACTTCGATATTCCACGCATTGTTGGCTAATTTTAAATTTGATATATTAATTAACATCCATGTTTAGAATCTGATTAAACGATGACTGGGAGGTGCCTCTCGAGTGTAAAGGGTTAATACCAACCGAATCTAAAATCCATCGCTGATAGCATAGGAATATTTACAGAGATATTTACGATTTTCAATCGTTGCATTCAACGTCAACCTTAGTGTAACTCACACCGCTCTATTCGCGCAAATCTCATTACTTTTCCGATAATCGACAATCGATAATCGGCAAACCCGAATTTAATACTCTAATATATTAATATATTAACCGGTAACTCCATGCGCAACGATTGCTACCAATCGTTGCTAATACGAGTAGCTATCTCTATAGGATAGAGATTAGGAGCTGTATTATGTCGAAATTATTGCTCAAAGATGAAACTCGAAGAATATGAGAGAAGATGGACTTTAACAAATAGAGAACCGAGTAGATTTATTTCGTTTCCTAGTAGAATATTTCATTTCTTGGATCGAACGCATCGGCCGATATTAGCTCGATACCGGATCACAGTTCTCGATATTCCCGATATCGGCGAAAGAAACGAGTCAACGTCTCGAGTCCCGGCGAGCGAAAGACGAAACGGATATAAAACTAATAATCTTTTTTCCTGGCGGAAGTCGCGATCGTTACCGGAACTTTTGTCCCGCTGCGAAAACCGACTCGAAATATCCCCGCGATCGCGCCGTTTGATCGGCCAGCTCCTCTCTGAAATTCTCGGGAGGGTTCGTCGCAGGCTATCACGGACAGGGATAGCCTGCTGTGGCAAAAAGCCTTCTCTCTCTTTACTATCCTTCTCTCTCCTTCTCCCCCGTCGTTGTTTCACCTTTTCCTTTTTCACCGTGCCGGGTTTTCCCCAGTTGTATCGAGTTTCCGGATTCCTTTACGAGCGGCCGAACAAAAGCGTGGGATTAACGCGAGAATTTTCCTTCGGACAACGGCGAGCACGTTGGATTTCCGATTTCGTTCGAGCTGTAATTTTACGACGCGTTATGGACGTTGTCACGAGTCTTTGAAGCCGGTAAACTCACGGTAAATCGGCTGTCGACGGCGGTCAAGCTCCGCTCGTTGTTCCGTTAAACAGGATTTCTTTCAGCGACGAGGATGTCGCGACAAAGACTCGGCGGTTCGTCGAAGCCGTGCGTCTGGAAAGTCGATTCCCGAGGCTGCGGATACCTCTGACGAGAGACCGGCGTCGAAGTCGAGACGCATAATTATGCAGATTCGTTCCGGAAGTGGTTTCTCGCGGACAGTTGAATGCTTAAGCGCATCGCGACGGGCAAACACGTTATTACCATTCCAGCACCGCGTCACGGTGCCATTGTCTTCTCCGCGCAGCCGGGATAAAGAAAACTGTTTGACATAAACCCGTTCGCGGCGAGATTGCGATTACGAGACGACCACGAGCTGCTGGGTCGATTTAATCGAGCGAAATCCAGTTATCGAAGGAAATGGAAGCTTCTTCGCGTCGCGTTATTAATCCTTTGTACTAGAATAACGAGCCCAACTCGTTGCGAGTTCTTGTCGAATAGTGGTATTATATTTTACACTCGTCCTACGACCAAATTTATATTCGTCGTGTTTCAACGTGCACACAGTTTGAAGAAATTCCAGGATTTTTGTATTGTACAATTTTATGGCGTATAGAGTTTCCAATACATGACTTTCCAGTATTAACCCTTCGCACTCGACGATTTTTGGCTAGAAAAGGGTAGAAAATCAAAGATTCTCTATTAAAAAACTGACGATACCTTTTTGTGCATTAAATAAAGAATTGTAGAATTATTTAATTTCGATACCTTGCACACTGTTACATTGCACTAAATTTGATATATTAATTAATATCGATCTTCCAAATTTTATGAAATGGAGACTGAGGGTCGCCTCTCGAGTGCAAAGGGTTAAATCATAGTGCATGGGACTAAATCGAACTGTTATTCTATTGATTAGACAGGGGCTAGTTCAAGCAATTTTCCAGATATCAATGCAATTTTAATCTCTAATCTAGGGAAAACCTTAGTCCGCGTGATCAACTTACAATTAGCGAAAACTACGAATCGAATCGCGATAATTAAATTAAATTGTACCTCGTATCGATTTGACAGCGTGCGAAGGGGTGAAGTTGAGAACCGCTGAACTCGTCTATCTCATCTCGACAAACTTCTCCTCTTAGATGGGACAGCGAATCGTTTCTGCCAACTTTCTTTCGCTAAACATGGCGGAATCGAGTATCCGTGTAGTCCATCATCCCGGTTGTATTTTTACGTTCGAATGGCGTGACGATGGGGTTGTTTCGCGAGAAGGTAATCAAAGGGACGCGCTATGGACCATGGCGAACTGTTTATTCGCGCGGCTGTATCCTGGTAATACGGTGAGACAGAAAGAAGCGTCGGGCAAGCAACGCTCTCGAGGGAGCCGAGCTTGCAAGCCTGCTTTGATAGCTTTTCAAAGTGCCTCCGCCTGCGCCCCGTCCACGATGAAGCGTGTTGTCTCCTGTTCCAAAGCTTTCGGCCGGTCCTTTCTCTCGGCACGACTCGCTCTATTTCTCCCTTTCATTCGGTAAAAAATATAGAAAGGAACCGCAACGTGGATGGCCACTTGCGTTTCGTCGCGGCGGCAGACGAAAGCTGTTGGCAAGGAGAGGCTCGCAGGCGTGTGTCGCCGCGAACAATTTCGCATGGGACCATCATCTGTTATCGAGCGACCCGAGTGCTCTTCTAACCATGGCTGGTTCCACGAAAAGCTTTCGCCAAAGCGGCAACGGCGATAAGAAGAGGGAGGCGAAAGCGTCGATGACGTCGCGAGTCTTGGAATCGATCGGGAGATCGACGAAGACTATTTCTAAAGTAATTTCCTTAGTACGAGAATTTCTAGAATTTTTCCAGGGGACGTTATATTCGGAAAATTAGTTTACGACTAATTATAGGGGCATTCTTATTTAATTACACGCCGGAGAAAAATGGCACGTTTCCGCGTTGAACGTCAGATTTCGGCAGAGAATCGCTAAAGTCCCTGGAAGAACACGGAACAACTTGCACGTGGAAACACGCGTGGAAGACGGTAATAGCTGCCTGGAGTCGTGATTAATTACCCGAGCGAAAGGTAACGGAGCGAGAGACAGCGGAAGCGCGGCGGAACGGTGTTTCTCGATCACGGAGGCGGAAACGTAAGGCATCAGAAGTAATATCCGCGAGCCGGGTGAAAAGGTCCGCTGAAATGGGACAAAAGTGGCCGGCGCAAAATCGTTCCAGCTAAGTCGAACAGTTTTCCAATATTGACGGGGAGAGGTGGACTGATAATTAGGAGTTTCCTTCGATCCAGTCGAACCGATTGACCCCGGAGCCCTGTTTCCACCGCTTTATAGACCGAGCTGGCGGTCCAAGTTTTTAATCGTTTCCGCGGCTCCGTCCGACGCAGAAATGACGCTCACGTTCCAGGCAGCCTCATTTGCATACATAATTCCCGCGCGGCTGAATCGCGGAATTCCGTCAATAATTTATTATGCCACCGCGACGGAACGTGACGCGACACTTGGAATACAAATAACGCGCGCGATCAATCGTTTTCGCGATCACCCCTTTGTTCCGCGAAAGAAACGCCTCTGCACAGACGATACGTTCCCGCGAATTCTGTATGGTTAAATGATCATTCCCGCGCCGGCATAGTGTTTTGCGATTCGAGGTATAATTTCGAGTTGCACGAGGCTGAAAGGACGGATGGGAATCCGGGCGATGACGCGAATAATCGAGGCAAAGGGCAATGTCGATTTCGATTCGCAACTAGCAAAGCAACGGTGTTCCGAGCCGACAGAGTTGGTTAAACAATCTTCAAACAAGGTAGACAATTCCCAAAGAGGATTTTCATCCGCGAGAACTTACACGAAAGACGCGGTTCGCTTCGAATCGCTGCAACTCGACAGCTCTGTGGCAACAGAGTTGTACAGGCAATCAGACGGAGAGGCGGTCTCCCAACTTCTAAAGGCTGAACGAACACGACGTGTCAGTCGAATAAATGTTCATAACGCGACGACGTATCGCAATCGCGAGCTATTACAAGGATGAAGCAGCTATCGCGAAACTCGATCATCGGTCCTCGTTAGCCCCAACAGCAGCTATAAATCCACGGGAATTTTTCTCGATCGTCCGACACCTACAGCCAAGTTCCTACTATAGTCTCCGGAAACAGCTGCGATTGTATTCCCGAGGGATACAAACGCGATGCAAACATTTGCAGTATCGCGAATTTTCCACCATAGCTTTACGAAGAAGCAAAGCCTAGGTTAATATGGGCCTTTAACATGACCATATTTAATTAAAAAGGAACAAATGATTTAAACCAAAGAATAAAGGTTAATAATTGAAGTGGGGCACATTGACAAACCATAGGCGTGACCGTGATGTCTACATTTGGCCCGGCCGATGTACCACGAGCCACGCCCGTGATAGTCAATTTTGACCCGACCGATGTACCACGGGCCAGGCTCGTGATAATCAGTTTTGGCTGGAAAACCTGACCACGAGCCTCACACGTGGTTGCAGGCCAAAGGGTTAAGTTAAGAATCATAATTTTGACCCGACCGACGTACCACGGGCCAGGCTCGTGATAATCAGTTTTGGCTGGAAAACCTTACCACGAGCCTCACACGTGGTTGCAGGCCAAGGGGTTAAGTTAAGAATCGATCACTCGTACACAGTTATAATTTATTAATAAATAAATGTAGGGCATATGTTTTGATTGACAATATACGGAATAAAGGACGTTGTCAATTCCAATATATTTTATTTACGAGCTAAGGAGACTTAAGAGTAAAGATGCAAACTAAAAGATTAAATAATATACGGAATAAAGGACGTTGTGAATTCCAATATATTTTATTTACGAGCTAAGGAGACTTAACACTAGGTTTACGGACGCTATCTGTATACCTATTTCCACATATTTGCCACTTGTCAAATTGACAGGTAAAGGAAACCGCGTGTCATATCCACGCTCGCGCGTCAACTCTTCGAACTATCACCGACTCGACTTTCTTTCAAACCTCGTATCACACTTTCACCAACAGGACTGTCCTAGGACAGCCCTTGCACCCTGATTTAAATCTTGCACTCTGTCTTCTTTCGTACTCGAGCTTTCTTCCTCAATCACGCATTTCCTATAGCCTCGCTCTCGAGGTGGACCACGTACCCTAAACATTCAGGCGTCTTTCGCTCTTCACTAGCATTCCATACAGTCATAAATATCTCTCTCATCCGATCTTTGCACGCGATCACTCGTTCTTCCACGAGCACTTCAGACGTCGCTCTAAACATTCTGTCCGAACCCTAGATTAGTATTTATTGCCCGTCACTAGCTAAACAGGTCCAAGTGTTCCTTTGCGCATAACTCTCACACTTACAATTCCTACATAATTACCATCACCGTTTAATCCCTACACTCGATGTCGATGAACTTGGGTACCGTGTACAGAATGGTAAATTAAATTCGCAAGATATCTGCAAGGTCCTCGCCATTATTATTTTCGTCTTCGTTCTCTTCCCTATTTTACCGAGCGGAAAGGACCCAACTGCGAGGAAAATTTTCCCGCTGTTGAACGCGGAATTCGCCGTTTACTCGCGGGACACGTGTCTCGTTCGCGTTTCCTGCGTAAAATCTGGGTTATTAAACGCGATGGTGGACGCTTGGAGAGGGAAGCGATTATACGTCCGCTCGATTCGGTTACCTTAATAGCTCCCGGATGAGCAATACTGTCCGATTCCGACTGCAACGTCTGCGCTTCGGCCGCAATAAACAGCGCGTAATCCCGAACGCGAAACGCACCGCGACGGAACTTAACGCGACGCGTTTTCGAGCTCTTGGTCCGAAGCCTGTGTCGCAGAGGGCTGCGAGCTATATCGTTAATCGAATATCGATTCCTCGGAACGCGGGGAATTAATTTTTCCGTTACTCGCCCGCGGCGACTCGCGATTCGCGTGCGCGGATAAAGAGTCGTTAACAGGGATTGATTGGATAATTTCATCGGTCTTTTGTCGCTAAGCTCGAATCATCGAATTATCGAACCTCGTCGCGAAGTTACCTCGTTTCCCCCTTTTACCGTTTAACGCGACGATAAATGTTTGTATTACTTAATGGCCGTTAATTAGTCCACGATGGGATTGATTTTACCCCTTTCCACTTAGCATTTTTAATTCTATCTACGCGATTATCGTGTACCTCATTGACGAAGGCTAAAAAGCAATGTAACGATCTGCGAATTTTTATCTTTTATCTTCTGAGATACGTATTAGCGTTAAAATTAACGCTAGGTTTATGGGGTGCGACCGAATTTCTGTGGATTTGGTCTTATTAGTGTGAATGCAGGTATGTGAGGTCGAGTAATGGCACGAATGTAGATACGTATGTTTTTGGTAGTGCGAGTGCAAGATCTAGAATGCGTGGTGTTGTGCAGTTGCTATGGATCAGAGTCAATTTGTTATAAAGAATTTCAGTTATAAGACGTGTAATTTATAATTTTATAATAAATATACGATTGTTATACAACAAACTCACAATTTCATCAGGAAAGTTACGTCGGCCAGTTACGTTTAAATAAAAATTATTCCTGTAAATATTGTAAATTTTGAATTATTTTTTCAAAGAAAGTGATGGATTTTGTTTATGCGTCGAATTAACGCATGTCCATTGAGAAAGGTACACATGTCCGTATACCTAGTGTTAGAAACAGGATAGAGGAATAACGTATTACACACTGGAATAATGATTTCTTCTCGGATAGCTTGTACATAGAGTGTAGGATACCAAAAGAAATCGCGAATCGGCTATTGCCAACAAAAACAAATTGTAAACCGATCGATATCATCTAGAAGCAAATTGAAAAGTTATTCTATATAACAAAATTAAGTTGCGTGACTCCTCTACGGAGAGGTGAAGCGTAGGTTAAGGAAAGCATAAAAAGCGTGGTCCTTGACAACCAAAACAGAGTCGTTGGAAATCGGTTGTGACCAGCACAAGCGTGATTCGTTTGGTGTTGGAAAGAGAGTTTTAAAAGAGCAGTGCGTCTTTGTGTGTTTTCGTTATCTTGGTGTTCCTTCCCTAAGTTAAATCAGTTTACGAGTCTTCAGTTTGTGTTATCGTGTCCTTGTTCTTTCGTGAATTTTCGGTGTCTCGAGACCAGTTTCGCCATGCTACAAGAGCTTTGCATAAGTTCAATCCACCTTATACTTAAATTATTACCTCTATCGACGTTTCGCCAACTCTTTCCTACCATAGTTCCCAGAGTATCTGAAATTACTTAAAGAAAACGAACGATTCGTTTATCCTCTGCACCGATCACTAGAATGAACTCGATATTCGTCCACGTCTCGATTCACCGCACGAAAGCTTGAAACACCATCGTAAAAGTATTTTACGTCTAACACGCGTTGTTTTTCCCACCCATAGCCGACTCGACACGAGAGCTCGACGAACGGTCCGGCAAAATCGATGTCGTGGCTACGTCCCTATTTTCAATCGATTCCCCATTTCAGCTGGTCGGTTCGGTTTCTATCAGCCACCAGGCAACTTTGACGAGGGAAAAATGTGTTTACCGCGTGGAAACGGTCGTTGTAGCCTGTCCGGCTGCCAGTCAGCGCAACCGGGCCCGTTTCCATGAACTTTTTCGTTTGCTATTCGCGCGAAACCGCGAAATAGAGTTTGGCTCGTCCGCGCCCTGTTTTCTCTGCGCGTTCAAGTGGTCCGGTCGTCAGCCGCGTCCTCGTCCACGTCGATTTCTTCGCCCTCCCAGGTCGACCCGTGGTCCAGCTTTTATTGGTTTATCCCGGCATTCCGGATCGCGATACTTTATTCACGTGACAGTTTACGCGGCCCCGTTCGTAAACACACGCGTCAGCTCGTTTTAATCGAAACGCTGCCGGCGTAACGCTACTCCCTCAATTTGGGTCTCACTCGCGCTCCACTTGCGTCAGTAGGGTTTTCCTGCCTCCTGTTCCCGGGGTCGATCGACGTGTACGCTTCGAGACCCTACGCTTTCAGCGACCATCCTGCCCGTCATCCACCAAAAAAGCTACCACGAAACGTCGACCTGAAATATACGTAGTATCGTATTTTCCATAGTTTCCGTAATGGCTATTGCTAGCACACTCATCACTGGATGGAGTGAAAGAAATTCAGGAAAGAAGTTCTCGGTGGATCCTCCTTTTTATGAATATTAATTCCTGAGCTATAGTATTTCTGAGTCTAAGGCACGGGCCAGCTCTGCTGCCACGGGTAGCCTTATTGACGAATCCACTGTTAGGTCCAGGATGAAACGCGCTCTTTCCTTGCGTCTCTTCTATCTGATACTTATCGTAGCAAGACGACTATCAGCATATCAACCGGTAGCACCATAGGAATATCACATAACTCGTATAATCCCTTGCAGATGTAGCCATTAACAGATTTGCGGATGTTGGAATCAACGATGCGATACAGGGATAAACTCCATTAAACTCCAACCTCTGTTCTGGACACCTGGAAACACTTGCGTGGGCTTTGCAGGACCTTCCTGCGGGTGGGTAGTCCAGTCCCAAAATCCAAGCTGCACAGTTAGCGTT
Organism: Eufriesea mexicana; assembly: GCF_001483705.2. NCBI lineage: Eukaryota > Metazoa > Arthropoda > Insecta > Hymenoptera > Apidae > Eufriesea > Eufriesea mexicana. Next base: position 86,910 of record NW_016908980.1, on the reverse strand, counting down.
ACATTTTCAAGAGTGGTACCGTAGTATCGTACTTTTTCCACTTTGTGTACGCGCAGGTTTCGGAAGAAAACTTACGAAAAATCCAAAGTGAGAATTTCTTAGTAAAGACAAATTTACGGATGCGACGAGAGATGATCTTCTATTGTCAGGAATCTCGCGGGAAAATAGGGAAACGTCTGACATTATCGTTTCCGTGGTCCGTTTGACATTATCGCGGTTAATGTAATAATTTTGTGGATATTAATATCATGAGCGCGAGGAAAAGGACGAATCGCGAGGACGGAATATCTCGCAGCCTCGTGGCATGTCTTTCGGTTGACTCTTCTCGTTTCGTCCGTCTCTTTAAACGAAACGAGTTTTCCTCTCGCTGGTAAATCCGCGTGCGCTCCTACTGACGTGTCCTCGCGAGCACGCGCGCCTTTCAGCCGGAAAAAGACTTGACTCGCTAAAACCGGCATTTCACCTCCACGAGCAGCTTTATACCGCGTCGCGAATATGCTGCAATTTTCGCAGAATTTCGCCTTATACGAGTTCACGTGTGCTCTCTCACCGAGATTAGATTTTCGCCGGCAGATCGTAACAGAGATCGTGGAATATTGACACGTCGAAATTATATTATATCCGTGATATAATTATCACGTTATCTCATCAGCGATTAAATTCCACTAATCCTCTGTTTGTTCCGTTTTCAATTGCATAATTTCCACCCATGAGCGCTATCGCGTTGAATAAAATCGCAGTGGTTCTCGTCATAGAGAGCGCGACTGCGATTACGTTAATTCGATAAACTCGGTGATAACTTCTATAAACTCTATCTAACTTCGGTAATAAACAGCGTTATCTTCGCTTTGTAGAAAAACCTGGTTCTCATTGATCCTAGGGTATCTTGCAACTAGTTAATTACGATCCAATGTCAACTGTCGCCATCTTGTTTCTGACGAGTTGCAGCAAAAATTACTCCGTGCTGAAAGAAAAGGCTCACAGATGGTCTCTCACGAATCTTAGAAATCGACGTGGAAGTTGGTACGCTTATTTTGGCCGATAAGGACGCGGGTTTGCACATTCCTCGACCTCCTTTCCCCCCCGTCTTCGTCTGCCAAACTGTGCCTCGAACGTTTCGAGACTTGTACGGCTGGTAAGTTGGTACGTGTATCGGAAACGATGGCGCTGCGGGCCACCGCGAGTCGGAACACTCGAGAACCAGGGCTCATATTATGCTCGCAACATCTGCTCAAACAAAGCGGTAGCAATTTCTGATGGTCAATATGCGCGAAACATCCCGAACGTACGGTCCCCGCTCTCACCCCTGCAAGCCCGAGGATCCGCTCGATCAACTTGGAAACTCGATATAATGTCCGTTAATCCCCACAGGATGGGGGTAACTGCTCCGCAAAATACAGGTGAAACGGAACGATCCTGGTGGAAATATATTGGGCTACGGATGTAGGCTAGGTCTACAGTTCCGAAACCGTCGGACGCGATGAGCTTCGCTTTGGCTGCGTGAAAATTGGCGCTAGTAGTTGCTCGGTGTTCGATGGTGGGGATTAACAGTGGTACGTTGGGCAGAATGGAAGAGGCGGTGTTAAGGGAGTTTAGGGGGTCGAAGTGGGAATGTTTAGGGAGGATTTGCTTTTCTGGTACAACAGTTCGGGATTAGAATCGGTTTAGCTATCGTTCGTCAGGCTGTGTCCGTCGATTAAACTTTCATTTTCGCGTTTAACCCTTTCGCTACGACAGACGTCGTCGCAAAGTCTCTTCCACACGACGTAGAACGAAGCTGGTAATGGGGTTATTACGCAAGGAAGAGTCGGTGGAAAACTGTGGAAAAATTGTGTAGATCTTTATTCAACGTGCGAATGGTTAGAACTGGCCTGTTCAGGGCCTCGCAGGTCAAAAGTCGTCTTCAGAAGACTGGTGACAGAAGACAGAACATTGGGGGAAGGGATCGCCCTCGCACAACTGGAATGTAGAGTTTGCTTCGCTGTTGAATTTTACCATAACAGAAGCGTCGTGCCAATGATGGATGCATTGCGATCCTTATGCAGTCCTTGGCAATCGGGGTCTAGTCTTTTGAAGGAAATAAGGAAGGAAAAGAAAAAGCCGACTTTCTGAATAGAGCTTGCAATTCTTTACGAAGAGACCTAAGTGGAACGGTAACATTTGTGTGGCATCGCAGGATGAGTGGGTCGAGCATGTTATCTAGAGTGCGTGCGAAAGGACGAATGACCGTGCGCTAGGATCGTGTGGACGGGATGTTTATGAATGTATCGGATGAAAGTGAAGAGTGACTTTAGGAATGCGTTTGAGTGTTTGGGCTGAGTGACCCGCTGAGGGTAAGACTGCGAGGAGTGCGTGGGAAAGTGTGATTGGAAAGAGAGAATAGGTATGAAAGAGGATAGAATGTATGGTTTTAAATAGGGATGCAAGGGCGTGAGTAGGCAGTATGTAGTATGTCGTAGTACGGTGTAGTATGTTAGAGTCCGTAGTAGAATTATTAGAGAGAGAGTTGCGAAGAATTGTGTTGTTAGTTATAATCGTGTTATTAGTTGTAGTCGTGAAAGTTTAGTTGATAGATATCTATATTCGTAGTCTTTACCGTCACCGCACATTGTTTATTATATTTCATATCTAATAAATAGTTTTATATTATTTAACACCGCCCTATCTCTACATTTGTCTTAACTTTTTACTCAATTTTCGTGACCAGTTTCTATAGTCAACCGTACTAGTGAAAGGGTTAAGCATCGCGACTTTTGCATAGGTATAACTGCGGATCTTCTCCTGGATCGATACCACCGGTATCGAAGTTTGTTTATCGTTACTCGGGAATGATTCCGTGCCGTGTGGCGAGGTACAGAGAACGGCTGATCCAAATCCGTTCACGGCTATTTACAAAGCTACCTGCAAGCCCTTCGATATTCCATAGAAGTTTCCCTACGACTTGTTAGCAGAACGCAACCGAGTAACATTAAATCCGGTTACTCCGGAGTCGGAACTTTTCACTCGATATAGCCCGGTACCCCCAGCTGCCGCGTCGAATTCGCGGACCGAGTTATTACGAAGAAGTAAGGGCAACTTTTTCGATCGAGAGAATACGGGAAAGATTCCGCGTAACATCTGGGATCCCGATCGACCAGGCCACAATTAGCGGCTTCATAACTCGGCCGCTTTGTGGAAATTAATTGGAAACCAATGAATGCGAATGAGCTTGCGACGACGTTGAAGTTTCGCAGCGTGGAATCCCGGTCGGCCGCCTCTCTCCCGTTCTCTCCTTTTCTCTCGCGCGCTATTGTCTAACCGAAAGTCCCTGGCTAAGCCAATTATTGGGCACCGGAAACGGCGCGATTCGACGGAGCTAATTTATGCCAGCCCCCCTCCCGATGCCTTTCTCCCCAAAATCGGTCGCACCTTCTGATTACCAGAATCGTCGGGTCCACGAAATCGCGAGTACCTCTATCTCGTGCAAACTGCTTTTATCGGATTTTCCGCGACTTCCTGCTCTTTGGAATTTCCACTCGACCAGTTGTTCCTCCGATATAATCCCGGTTTTATCGTCGCGAGTAACGTTCACGAATAATATACCTATTACCATCGCACAGTTTAGATCAGCTCCTCTCGCTACCTTCGGGATTAAAACAAAAATAAAGACTAACCGTTTTAAACAGCGTACTCGGTCAGCATAAACCGGTTAAAATCTCTTTGCGCGAAATAATTTCTCGAATAATCTTGAGTTATACTCGTCGACGTTTCGTTCCTCTCGAAAATGTATCTCCTCGAGCACCTTGCGAAGTTTGTATTCTTTTCATCCACGTCGTTACGTTCATCGTCTTGCGTTCCCCTCGAGCTCTCGTTACTTCGCAAAACTAGATCTCGAATTATTTTCAGGTACGTGTCGCGCAGGCACAGGAAGATGGAATTCGAGTTACGGATATGTCGGTGGAAATGGAAAACCCCCAATGCGAGGAAATCGTATCCGACCCTGTTACTAGCTCCGTGCATTTAAATACCTGACCTGCTCCAATACGCGAGATATCCTTACATAAAAAGAACGCGTACGAGTCTTTTAATTTTACCCTTCACCGAGAGAGTCCCGGGGAGAACGTCATCTCCGTGAGTGGATCTGCTGGTTCAATGATACGCTCATTACGGACGGATTCTCGTTCGTCCTGAAAGAAAAGGCTTCCCTCGGCTCTTCCAGGGACAAGTTTTATTAAATTAGTCGATGGGTACGAGAACGTCTTCCCACGGAAAGTTCCTCTCCATAAGGAACATTTTACATGGACGGGAGTGGAAACCATTTTTCGTAAATGCTCGAGAATAATGAAAATTTAAAATTGCAAAAATTTTTCTGTTTACTTACAAACTTATCGAAACTTGAAAAGGGAAGAACAATAATTTGCGAATTTGGTATAAGGTACTCGAAAGGAACGAAAAATTATTTTTAATTTTAATACATTGTTGACCGGTGACGAGTTAACCCTTTGTACTCGAGGATTTTTTGGCTAGAGAATAGTAGAAATTCAAAGATTCTCTACTAAAAAACTGACGACACTTTTTGAGCAGTAAATAAAGAATTGTATAATAATATAATTATCTGATTTCGACACCTCGCACACTGTTGCATTACATTAAATTTGAAATTCTCGAGTGCGAAGGGTTAACTCGTCGTTGCACTTGCATTATCTGTTTCAATTTATGAAACCCAGGGCTGTATAGAATATTGCGTGTGAAGATTGAATTTTTGAAGATTGGATTACAAAATAATAGCCGGTGACATGACATAGTTTCCGTGTAAAATTGCCGGTCAACAAAGTGTTAAACGAGCGTACAAAAATTTGCAAACGGGCGTGCAAAGGGTATGAAACGATTTAGACGTTTGCAAAGTTCGGAGCCCATAGTAGGGTCGTTCTATAATCTCCGACGTCTCCCGATTAATTTACCCCCCTATCAGGTTAGTCCTGGTTAGAGAATGTCTCGAAATAGCGCACCGTTCGAGCCGGAGTTGCCGAAAAGCGTCGGAACAAATCGATTTAGACGGTGGAATTGCGAAGCCGCTCAACTCGTGGCCGCGTTCGGTAATGAATTTTTTAACACGATTTCAGAAAGGGAGCGAACTGTTGACCCGGTTAACTTTTCGCCGCTGTTCCTGGCGCGGCTAAATTTAACCCGCGCAGGAGGAAACGAGGAGAAAAAGGCCTCGCGCGCTTATTCATTACGCTGGCCCTCGCGATTTTAATTACAAAATATCCTATTGACTCCATTACGAGGGCGAGTCCGGCCGAGAGCGCAGAGCAGGAGGAAGATACGCGAGGGCCGCGATGAAGCGTGTACGGTCTCTTCTTTAAAGAACGCTATCTCGCTGCGTAGCCCGTGCACGAGGTAAAGGGGAAAAATGAGGAGTGAAAAGAGGGAGAGAAAGAGAGAGGGAAAAGGTCCAGCCTGGATTGTGTTAAATATATTAACAGAGCCGCGTTGCTTGCCGGGATCGTTACCTCGACGAATGTTTCAATGAAATCGAGGGGTTAACGCGTCGGGCAAACGGAATGGCTAACAATGAAATCTTGAAAGCCTGTCGGGACAAAGAGACTTTTCGCAGGAGGAAAATCGAGGACACGGATTAATCGCGTTTCGAAATCGGTCAGAGTAAGCCTAGCGGTGTCTGATCCATTAGGGCGGTAACGTTGACGAATAGAGGGAAGAAGAATGACGGGATAAGCCAGTGCCGCGGTTATGGTCGCGTGACTGGATATACAGAGCGAAATATCAAGATGGAAAATGGGAGTTGGTCGTTAGAAAGAGTACGAACCGTTGGACGATCATCGTTGGATAAGATTAAAAGTTCCATCTCGCTAAACTTCCTCTTAACCTCCCTTCGTGCCCTATAAACTTGCCGTGCTTCGCTAACTAGGGCCTCTATATATTCCTCGTCCTATGCACCGTGTCTTTTTTCCACCCTTTCTCTCCCGACCGTTTATTCGCCGGCTCTTCTTCTGCGCCACCTCCTTCTTCTTCCTCCGCGGCGTCATCGGATAAAAGGGTGAAGTTTCAGCTTGTTAAAGCTACCCAGGGTGAAAAGTACGTCACCGTGTTAGCGGGTACTCGTAGTCGTTTCGAGGGTAAGAGGCCGAAAGAAAAACGAGTCGCGTTAGATAGACCGTGGATGGAGGGTGGATCGACGTGTTTTCTTGATACGCGCGGAAATTAAAGAGAACAGCGAATCGGCGGCGCGCGTTTAAAGCGTTCCTTCCTTCGGGGAAATTCCTTTGACCTCCGGTGGCGTTCGGTGGACGTGTTCGCCTTAGTTGAATTTCACACCCCCGTTGCAGGGTGGTCGGGAAGGGCGAGAGAGGAAAGAGGGAGCGTGAATGAACGGCGCTCCTTTTTTGCCGGCCTTTTGTGGCACGATTAATTAGAGGCGTTAAAAATGGCACCGTTTCCCTTCAAGAGGTCGCGCTAAAACCCTGAGCCGGGAAGAATGGCGAAAGAAAAGCTGGACTTACCCTCGTTCCTCGGCCATCACGACCTTGGTGATATACCGCTTGTTTGGGAAGATCCCAACCATGGGAAGTTCGGAAGGTGCTCCGAAAACTCTTCGCTCTTCCAGATATCTCGCCGCGCCATTTTTCTCTCGCGATCTAACGCGAGCGGATAAAGCGGAAGTAACGGAAAACGATCGCTCGATCAGATTGCCAGCGCGGAAGTCGTATAACTCTCTTATCCCGATCGAAACTATGCCCGGTGACTCCGTCTAATTACGATTACGCTCGCGAGCGAATAAATCGGCTGATAGCCGCGACGAAGACAGTCGTCGAGGCGTGTCGCGGAGATTCGACCGCGCTGATTTCGTCCGCTCGAAACGCGTCTTAATCCCCGGGATACACGGTTCCCTTGGATTACCCGTGTTTCCGGGAAGCGTGCGTGTGCAGGCCGAAAGTAACGAGCTTGCCCGGAAGCGCGCAGCGAAGCAGCTGCCTCGACGTAAGGGCGCGTGTTCAGAGGACGCGTTTCGCGAAATCGCGTCCACGCGTGGGGGTGCGGATTATCCGGTGGTGTTCCGCCATCGTAGGAAGAGCAGTCGCTACGGACTAGCCGCTCGACGTGTTCGCAAGCCGCGCGATAAACTACGGCTTCGCGAGCAACTCCGGTATTTACGAGGCGAGCGATGCTGCCGTGCACTCCGGGAGCACGCCAAGTCTCCACTCCAGGCAGCTTTTAGGAACTCGGGAACTTCTCCGCGGAATATGCTTACGTCGATAAATCATTCGGGACCTTGACGCCGGGATTTATGGGGCCGGCCGGATAATTGCTCGACGGCTGATCGTGAATTTCGATTCCATCGCGTTCGACTGGCTCCTTTTGCTCTACTCCGATTAAACCGGCTGCTCCGAGTAAGGGGGAAAATGGAAGAAACGCTTCCGTTCAACCGATTGCGTTAATAAGCTCGATAATAAACTCTCGGCGATAAAATTAAGAACTCGGTTACGCGCTGGTAGGTCAAACGATACTTGTATGCACGTTGGTTCTAACATCGCGGCGACTGATTGGCAAGCGAGTAGCAGCGGCGAGTAAAAGGCGATACCGGGAAAAGCGCCGGAAGCGGGCGTAGTCGGAAGAATTTTGATTGGCAATCTCGGGCCGCGTTTCCATTACGCGGCCAGCCGCGGAGAGGCGGTGCCGCGTGTCGGAGACGAGGGGTTGGAAAAATTCGGGGCTCGAGCGACGCGGCGAAATTGTTGGAATAGCGGATCCGCTATTAAAGTGGCGGCGATACAGTCGCAGTTATGCAAAAATCATCGGGCCGGTGTAACGTTGGAAAATGCGGGAAATTTCACACCGCGACGCAACCGCGTTCGTTTCGCCCGCAGACGGGGTTTGAAAGCGGTCGCTGAAACTTCGCGAACAATCGTCGCGGTTTCCGCTCTGCCTTTTTCATTCGCGGGTTCATCGCGATAATCGGCCGATCTCGTCGGCCGTATCGACGTCGTCGTTTCGCAAACGTTCGCGTCGTTGATGCATAAGCAGCTGCGTGGCGTCGCATTGTCAGGTATCGCGACTGTCTCGAGAGGGAGATAGCTAGATGAACGGCGTGGCAAACGGAGAGAGGACGAGATAGGATATAAGCTCGTTGGTCGGAGTGGTAATGGGTTCTATTCCTGCCCTCTGGCTGAGATAATGAGGAGTGATACCGGGATTATTAAGGAGGTCATCAGCACGCGCCGCGTACCTCGAGCGTCGGCCTCGACTGGAAAATCCCAGTCGAACAACTTGTCGCGTTGCCACCGGCAGCGTGAAATCGAAAATCGCGCCATGAAACGTCGCAGGGGGTAATCGCGGCAGCGTGCATTAAGTTTGAAGGCTCGAATTCGCGTAGGGTCGATTGCTATGCCGGGAAGGGTGACGATTTGGCCATTGGAATTCGTGATATAGGGATGTCGCGCGGGTTCGTATTCCGTTTGTCTGATTTCCATTCGACAGACGGCCTCGCGATGCTTTTAAATCAATTCGGCACTTAAATTTGAATTTTAAAAGGAGGAACGACATATTTCAGACGGTGCGCGATCCAAGTACCGAACGATGTTCCGTTAGACACCCCTGGCGTTCCAAGTCTACCTCATGAATGCCCTCGAGTGCCACCGGGCTGCAAACCGTATTCGAGGCATATTTCCCGACGGGTATTCGCTGCAGCCGATATCGGTGACCTTCGAGTGACCTTCGAGTGCCAACCACGCGACCTCGATGGCCTGAGTAACCTTGAACTTACCGCGGAACGACCTCGACTGTCATCTTCCGATGGCCGTAACGTAACCGCGAAGATGTCGGATTAATTCTCAAGCGACTTCGAGTACCCGTGCAGATTTAATCGCCGCGAACTTGTTCGCGCACGTGTTTCCAGTTCATTTCCATAAAAGGAGAAGCGTGATCGAGAAATACGCGTTTGCAACATCGATCCGCGTGTTTGCACGCGTAGAACGAGCAAGTACGATCCCGAGGAAATGCTCGACTCGCACGCGCTGGTGAAAGAACGTACGAGATTCTGGGTTAGAGTAAGAGTACCGGTATTTAGCGGTAATACGCTCCTTCAAACCGAATGTTTCGAACCCGCGATTATTCGAGAGGTAACCTGATATTATCGCTGTGCAAACCGGTCGTTACCACGGTTGCCTGGATTTCAGTTAGACGTCAGTGGCGGATAAAAAGGCAGAGCTGCTTTCCAGAATTATCCAACGTGGCCCGCGAAATACTTGCTCTCCGCTTTTCACCTTGTTGCGCAACCTGCCAACGAGATGGACTAAAACGCATCGTACAAATACGGTTCCTCCTTGGCGATGCTCGTTCTTTCAACCGGAACGAGCATCGCACTGGTAGCGCAACTGCGATATCCCGTTGGTATTACAACCGCGAAAATCTCGCGAGAGGGCACGAAAGCTGGTCGTGGTCGAAAGCTCGAGCAGATCGTTACGTTATCGAGCCAAAGTTTCCACGCGAAACACGGTTGCCGGTATAACTAGTTACGTCTAATCTCGTCAGGATTTACGTCGGTATTTATTGCCATTTGACAAGCTAACAACCGTGTTTGATTTCGCTCGCCTTTATAAATGGGTTCGCGTTGTCGGGCAATTTCGTGGACCTCCAATTTCGCTGCAGCAAATTCCGCCGAGCGGAATATCGAGCAACAAAGTTCTCGCGGAGCTTGTAAGCCGTATAAAACGCTTTAACACCGCCTCCGAGTTCCAGTTCGAATACGCTGTATTATCCCGCGATTTCCACCGATTTTCCGATTTAATTTTAACGAGACGAGTCACGGGGAACTGGCCAAGTTGACTTTCTCCGGGAAAATCGAGTTTGCGAGATTCGATTTCGCCTAACAAGCCGGCGGTTGTTCGGAGGCAACGGTCAGCGAGCCCCGAATGGCCCCTCCATGCGCAGGAAGTTAAGTAACTGTAAGTGGAAACGATTTGTCAGGTTTATGAGCCATCGAAGTGACTAACAACGACGTCGGATATATGGCCTCAAGACGAGCTCGACCAGTTCCCGCGGAAATCGTTTGTCTGTTCCGTGGCCACGCACCGCAAATAAAACACGCGAGCCGCATCGTTGCGCGCGCGGGGAAAACAAGGCAGCGTGGAAAAATTTATTTCAAAACGACTCGACGTTACAGATAGGTTCGAGCCTCGATGGATATGGTAACGGGACAGAGTGCTACTCGAAACGGTTTTATGACTCGTATTTTTTCACCGAATTTATCGCCTACTGCCATACGTCGCGCGTGTGGACCCCGTTAGAGTCTCTTATCTCGCTCTTTACCGTTATAAATTCACAGAAAAAATTCATCCTATGCTTCAGTGTTTTAAGCATTTTCACTATCGAGTACTTCGTTATCGAGTTCGATATCGACCAAAGTACGGTCAGGTATCTGTCACTGTCACACGATGGGACGGTTTACCTTTAGCCAGCGACTGTTGCGGATGACGAAATACGATAATCCAATCCTGCCAGCAATAAGAATAAGTGCATGGACATTTTGTTATCGAATTCTGTATATATCTGTCTGTAGTCCTATTCCACAATTGTTAGTCAGCTGGTCGCAGGTATCTTCGATAAGACGGGGGTGCTAGAAAGGAGGATAGGAAAAGGGTGGACTGTGTAACGACCATCATTCACACCCTCGCCACTAGATGGATTCCAACTTGGAGGACTTTCTCGTATGTTCTCCCAAATTTCTCTCCAATTCCTCTACATACAGCTTCCCTAATATAACTACCCTGCTAGGGTAGCCTTACTGATGGGCCCAGGACGAAACGCATCCTTTCCTTTTCTTTTCGTCCCTTCTAGCTCCAACACTACACCAAGGATACCTGCGACTAGCCAATTTCAATGACCGTGAGGGAGGACCCCCTACAGATGCTTTCCGTTCTAGGCTTGCTCATCAGTAAGACTACCTAGCATGCCCCTGTCTTAGACACTATCGGAAACCTTTATTGAAAATTGTACATGTAGGAAACGGAGGGTTTACCGAGGCCTCGCGAGGGTGAAAATGATGCGGCCACGTATCTAATCCTCGACAGCCCCTCGGAGTACAACCCTCTGAAACTAATCCACCCCCTTATCAGTCTCAGTCGCGAAGTTCATACGAGCCGAGACATTAACCCCTTGTCCTACGATTTTAGATTCAACAGCGTGGTCCGAAAACGTAAACAGAAATGCCGAGCCTTCGAGCCATTCCACGGCTCGGTAAATCTGTCTCAAGTTGTACCAATCGCACACGACTTATGTGGGGCACATCAGCGAACCATGGGCTTGACACGTGGTGTTTACATTTGGCCCGGTTGACGTACCACGTACCAGGCCCGTGATAGTCAATTTTAGCCCGACCGATGTACCACGGGTCAGGCTCGAAAACTCGACCACGAGTCTCACACGTGGTTGCAGGTCAAAGGGTTAATTCTCGCGAACGAATAGACGGGAATCGTAAATTCGCCGGTTATTTGCCCATAATACGCGAATCAATTCACGTGTGGCTATCCAAAACTGCGCTAACCTCGGGGCAACGTTTCGAGTCTGACGAGTGGATCGTTACGAGGAACGGGCTTTTAATAATTCATGCGGCGGAAACAGCGACCGGGCGGTTGGGTGGCGAAACTAACGAAGAAATTTTCCGATACGTCGACCCGAGCTTCGAATCCGCCGCGAGGGTCCGCGCGAAAACGCGGCGCGGATCCTTCGCCGCGTCTGTTTACCACGGTCCCCGGCCACCGGCCACCCCCCCGAGTCGTCGCCATTTTTCCAAAGTCGTTTTCCCGTGCCCCGGCACGGCTTTTCATCCCTCTGCGACTTCGTCGCCCGTTTATATTCCGACGGCTTCCCATTCCGGGCGCTGCCGCGGCAAACGTTTGCTCGTCAAAACAATTTTTCAAGAATGCGTTCGGCGTGCTCCAAGTCGCGCCTTTTTGTGCTCGCCCGACGACGAGACAAAAGACGCGGCACAAGACGACGGTGTTTCCCGTCGGATGGAAAGGCCGTTGTGTTGCATCGCGTGCAGGGTGTATACGTGTGCGCTGGATGTTCCGGGAACAGAGGCGTAGACACGGTGACGACGGTATTCTTGCCTCGCGATGCGCGGAAAATGATAAGTCACGGTGCGGGGATCGCTTTTTATTTGTTTGTTTGCCTAACGGCCGACATTCCTTTGGGTGTAAGGGTTATTACGTTTGCAGCGGCAACGTGCGAAGAGAAGAGGAGCGGAGAGGAGAGGAGAGGGTTGGTGCGAAGCGCGTGAAAAGGAAACGACAGTGGTAACTTGGAAATTAGTACAGCGGGAAATATGAATGTATAGGTTGACGCGCGTTCGCGACGGGGCTAATTAGTCCGTCTTGCCGAGACTTGAGTTAAAGCCTAATTTCGACGCGATGCCTGCTGAAACGACGAGGAATGCCATTAAACGTTATCCTCTTTATCATTTTCGTCGGAGAGTAACAGTCGCTGCGCGATATCGATGACGGTTTAAGTAGCTCTTTAGCAAGTTGGCGTCTTCGCTTTGAACAATTCCCCTGTTTACTTCACAGCGAATAATTCGCAATTACCGAATGAAACGCGCCGTTCCCGGCCGGTCTTAAAATGTTTCGTCATTATTAAGAGGTTTCTTGATCAAGGCATTCCGGGGACGGTGACTCGGGGAAGACAATTTACAAGGGAATATCACGGCCCGTCTCTCTTCCTCTTAATCCTCCTCCTCTTCCTCCGTCGCTTCTGTAACGTCGACTGGCTCTTTGGAATTTACTTTTCTCCATTTTCGAGCAGCGTGTTTGGAGCATTAATTAGTAGCTCGTTCCGCGCGCTAGTGCGCCGTTTTACACGGGGTGCAAGAATATTCGGGCGCGCCACTCGTTAATCGAGTATGCCTCGAACATTTCAGAGAAGCGATACACGGCGTTGACGAGGAGTGGCCTTTCGGCGTCACGAGATCGTTGAATTATCGAGGCGATACAACACCGTGCAACGGAATAATTTCATCTCCTCGTTGCTTAATCCCACTGATTGCCATTCGCGCCTTCGAGATGAAGAGGTCATCCGTGAATCGATAGGAAAAAGGGTTAATTTAACCCTTATCGAACGCTAGCTTTGCATACGTGATTCTCACCAGCTTGTAGCTGGTTTCGATAAATATGCGAAAAATTTCCGTCTTGTCACCTCTCAGCGACAAAGTACTGTTGTCACGCGAGAGGTAACTTACGACCGATAAGGGTGACATTAACATCCCTGGAAAATCGGATATTTTCATACAGTCGTCGTTTGAATTCCCCTTTGAAAGCCTCGAAGCCCTTCCAATTCGAATCCCAGTCAAAGATTATCGATCAAATATATCCTACCCCGGTGAAATGCAGAAATCACCGTGTACGTGAAAGCTTGAACGAATACCGTGGTTTGTCGTAAAATTATTATCGCGTATTTTTCTGTTTCACTCGGAGCGAGCGAAATTGAAACAGCAAACGAGAAACAGAAGCGGAGAGAAGCGGGCCGGCTGTAATATAACGTGCGGCTGCCTTCGATATTATTTGTGCCATTATTTAACTGGAAAACAGATTTGCAAATACGCGACGCGTAGCGGTCAATGAATAATTGATGCACTTTAAACGAGCCGGGAACCTGGTCGCGATTTCCCCAAAAACAGCGTATCGGGTTCCTGTTACGCGGCAATCACCGGATGCGGAAGCTCATTATTACCCGATATTTCGACACAGCGACGCGCAGATGAAACGACGCCACGCCATTTTCTCTGCTGCAGCTGCCGATAATCGGCTTGCATTCGTACGCTCGCAGCTCGCGTAATCGTTTTCGCCTACCTCCGCGACCGGCACTCTGCAAAACGCTCCGCGCGATATTTTCATGCCTCTGTTTCGATGCAATTGATTTGTGGTCGCGATACGGAAGTCACTTCCGCGGCTACTTTCATATTTTATCGCCGCTCGTTTCGTTTCGCGTTCATCGATTGCCGGATATCGACGAGACCCTTTGTTCCAAAGGAGTAACAGCTTACTTCGCGTCGATGACGTTCCGTAATTATTCCATTCGATTAAGAATTTACCAGAGTTTACTGTCACGGTCCGCCTGTTTTACGTTCATCCGGGTCGTTCTTGCCGACCGGGAATCGATAGTTTATTTCCAATTCCATAACGTCACGTACCTCGTCACACGTGAAACGTAACCTTATGACCTGAACTCCGGTAATAACCCGGCCGGGTGAATTTTCCCGAAAATAACAGCACGTCCCGAGGTTTGGTACATCGATCGAATACGGGACGCGTTATTATCCGGTCTTGCGAAACGAAGTAACGTAACAACGTCATTTTTTCCAACGCGGGGATACAGCTCGACGTTCCGGGTCACCCTTTAATTCCCTTAATCTCACTCGAATCTCGTTGAAAAATTCCTGTCACGGTGCCATCGAATTTCCATGAATCTCTTTACATCGCATTTACATTCCTCGTTCCCCGAATAAACTCATTTCGCCCGGCCGTGTTTCGCTGCGAACTCGCGAGCAGTGCAGCGTCCGCTCGAACACGCGTCGAGACGTCGTTTCGGGAACTCGTTTGCCGGGACGTAGAGCGCGATATCGCGCGGCGACATCGGCAAAGAGAGCAGGCGGAATCGGTAGATGGGTATTAAAAAATGTAAGCCCGGATCGGGTCTGGAATAGCCGGAAAGCCAGCCCGCGAAAGCCACGTTATTAAGGAAGCTCGGTAGTAAGTTTCCACGCGGAAGCACCCGGGAACTATTTCCAAGAGAGCAGGCAAGAATGCTCCAGCTTCGGTTTCCTCTGCCCGTTTCCAGGCTACTGGCAGCTATCGATCGAATCTGGAAAGAAAGAGGCGAAATCGACGAATCATTAAAGCCGAATTCCTCCGGAGGGTCTCGCGGGGATGTCGAGGATTCCACGGGTGACGGGTGGAGATTCGGAGCATATTTAAGGGCTGAAACGAAGGGAGAAGAAGCAGAAAGGGGGTGCGTCGCGTCGTTGGCCGGCAATTGCCGTCAACTTTGAAGTCCCGGGCATCCGGCTTCCGGTCGGAAGTCCGTACTTGGACTTATTGCCGATCGGCGACCCTATGAAAATCCTCGAGCTTACCGGTGCCCGTCGATAATATATTTTCGCACAAAAATTTCCCTACCTTCCCTTACGAGAAATACGATTTACGGGGGATATGGTCGGGGCTAGAATAAGTTCGATTACGACGAGAGTGGAATAGAAATGGAAGGTTCGCGACGTCTCTCGTAACGTGGCTGGCTGCGCGAAGATAGAAGACGATATTCTATTCGCCTTGTCTTTGTTTCGTTATCGTACCAACGTCCTTCGAGGATCGCGAAGAAGAGTAAAGAGCAACGATGGTTGAAAATCTGGAAGGTCCTCCGAGCCAAGGGGAAGATTTAACAAACGTGGAGCGATGTTAATCGTACGATCGTCGGGACAATTTTAGATAGCCACGGGAACGTCTGTCTCCTTAATCTTTACAAATGGCGGACCCTTTATGGACCACTAACCTTGGCCGGTCCCGTATCCATCAAAATCACGCGCGCCCGGATCCATTTCTCGTTTCCCGGAGGAATACCTGCCGCCCCCGGTCCTTCCATCCTTCCACCGTCTGCGTATATCAACGAAGATTATTCGTCCCGCTATTCCTATTATTACGTTCTCCTGGCGAATTTTCATCGACGCCAGGTATAACGCGTTTCCCTCGCGACGTAGCAAGCTTCCTCGCCCGACGTAGAAGGGCCAAGGTTACCGGTGTTCTCTACAACCCTGCCGTATATTCCGCAGAAGGAGATCGAGGCCAATCCCAATTCCACGAGCACCGATATTACGCGGCACATTTAATATTCGACCGAGCAAGACCTGGCACTCCAACTGTGCCGAAGTATTTCCGTCAGCCTACCGGAGCCGCTTCGTGGATTCCGAGGTATCGGGACCTAATTTTGACTAACGACTCGGTCTTCTCACCCTCGGATCTTCCAACCGTGCCCGTTTCTCCGGGAAAAAAGGAATCTCGACGGAAAGGCGACGGGGCGAAAAAGACGAGAGGACGAATCCAGCCGAAGAACGATTCGAATTCCTTGCGCGTTCCGCCGCTGTAAGTTTGCCATTCGTTCGGCGCAAATATGGCCGACCTCCAGACCGGGCTTCCTGGAGGCGTCAGCAACTGTAGCTACAGCTCGTTTCAAGGATATCTGGTATGCACCGTAGTCGACGGACATAATGCAGGTTCGGTCCGCACATAATGGCAATAGTTGGCTCCGATCCCAGAGGCCCATCCCACTTTCAACCGTGTTAGCTCTCCTTCATCCCCGTCTACCACCGTCGCCGCCACCCCGTTCGTCGCCTCCAGCTCCTTCCTTCGTCTCTGTCGCCCTCTACCGCTCGTTCGCTCTGCTCTCCTCGCTGTACGTGCATCCCGCAATGACACGACGACGCGCGGACTCCGGCTCTCGGTCTCTAACGAGCGGAATCCGAGACTATCGATCTAGTTACGTCGCGCGGAGCATTCTGGCTCGGAGTTCTGACGCGCGACACGACCGGCGAGGACGTATAAATCTCTCGCTGCGCCGCGACGCGCCGCGACGCGCCGCGACGCTCCGTTTCCCCATTTTCCACGGCCGCTCTTTCCGCGCGCGTGCGACCGAGCGCGCTTCGGCACGCTTCCAAACCTGGCCAGGCACTTCCGTCCACCGGCTGCCTTCGTTGCGAAAGTTTGCTCGCGGACCCACCTGATCCGAGGTGCTGGGTCGCGGTTCGTTCCCAACCTTGATCTCCAGGTACGATTCCCGTCGCACTCGATTGATTAGCTCATCGACGGAGTTCCTTCGGAGCTTATCGTCGATCGGGTGGTGCGGAGAGATATTCGATTTTCGTTTATACCCGCGACCACCTTTTTCCACTCGGTCCATTCGTTCTCGCTTCGTTCGGGGGTTGAAATATATAGGGGCGCTTTGAAATCTCTCGATAGATGTCTCGACGATTCGATTTATCGGCACGGATATTCGCGTGTCGAGTATCGGAGGAGAAATGGACGTAATAGGGGCGAATTGTGAGGTTGGAGAAGGTTAACAATTCGAGGGTTCGTCGCCCCGTCTCCACGGTAATTAATCGTAACGATTCGAGCAACGTAAAATGCAAACTGAACGGGGAAACTAATTAGACTCCGCGGGGACAACAATTTTTAGCGAGTTGGGGTGATTTCACGGGTGACCGAGTGAAAACACGGAACGAAATTACGTGACGGAAAATAAAGGTAACGCTGCCGCGCCGGGACGCCTGGAAAAATCGAGCTTCGCGAATAAAATATCCGGCCACGAAAATTTTCTCCGGGAAACGTTGCCGAACTTCGTTAACTTATTGTTCCACGGTAGAAAGAGGGCGAGAGAGCGAGCGGGACTCGGGTTTTCCGCGTTTGAACGATCATCGTAACGTTGCAACGAGATTGCAACGCGAGATTATAATTTAGGAAACTACCGTTTACAGTTACGGGAGAGAAACGGCACGGTAAATTTAAGTCTGCAACGGGAAACTACGGTGCAATCGTCTCGTATTCGCCTGTCACCCCTTTTCTCTGAAATTTAACGCTCCGAAGCTTCAGAATGATTCGAAACTTCGCATTTTAGAGTAACGTGTCTTCGAATAGCAATTTAGTACCGTTCACAGCCTCTGAATGTAATTCCCGGACTGGTGCAAATTTCCGCCACCCCTTGCCCATTAAAAATTTACGAACGAACGTCTCGAGTTTTACCAGCGTCCGCCGGGAAAGGAGAGAAAAGAAAAGAGAGGGGAGGAAAAACGAAGAAAAACAGAAATTTAATCGGAGTAATTATTTAATTCTCACCGAATCTTTCCGCGATTAAATCCTTTTACGCGCGGATAATAAAATAAAAAAGCTCGCCTTAAATTATCCAGGATCCCCCCCGGAATCCCCGGTTAACCCCGCGAATTTAAACTCGCCGCCGTCCGTCGAACGACGCGTCGATCTTCCTCGAATCCACCCCCTGGACCACGCGTCCCTCCAACTGATTTATTTACTCGGCGATTCATAGGCGAGCCCTGTGCCACTCCGACTGATATATGCAGGCATTGTTGCGTCGACGAGCTCCGCTTTCTCTGGCCACTGCTTGTCCGCCACCCCCGAAGGCACAAGGCCGACCAGTTTTTGCTCCACTGCATTAGGAACGTGATATTTCAAGTCTGACCCCGAACGCGACTCTTTCTGTCCCTCTTCTGTCCGCTTTTTCTCCCCTTTCCCACCCTCTTCCCGTTCGCAACTCGCCAACGGCGAACCCGCGAGGACGCGCGCCGCTTTAAAAACAATCGCTACACCCACGATCCCGAAACGGCTTCAGCAGAGAAGGACGCCGGTCCGAGCAACTTTCCGCAGACTTGGTCCGCGAATTCTTCGGAGAGAGGTAGAACCGTGGCCTTAATGGCGTCTCGCCAGCCAACTTTGGATCGTTCCGCGCGGTTATTACACGCGCGAGCACGCGCGCCGAGGAGCAGGAAGCAAGTTTGATCTCCGACGTCCTCGAGGGACCGATCGAGACTTTCCGTACAGCGTTTTAAACGTTTTAGATCGGTTTTCGGTAGCAGACTCTGGCAAATGCCGGAGTTGGAGGATGAGTTTCGTTGCTGCGGAATTTTTAGTCGCGGGATTTGGTGGATCTAGTCGCAGC
>NW_016908980.1:52636-67545 GCF_001483705.2 Eufriesea mexicana | reverse complement strand
GACGCTCTTTAGGTAGATTTAGCTTATTCCGGTTATCCGAAGGGTAGATTCGGAATCTCCTAGTGACTAGTCGGACCACGGTCGCGTTGTTATGGCAGACACGTTGTCTAGCTTTTTACAGCACCGGTGTAGACGTCATAAAGTGGCACTACCCTTTGTACTACTCCTGACAGGCAGACACATGGCTCTCGTTTTATAACAGTCATCACAGGTTCGTGCTTCCGAGGGTTACTCAACCAACCTGGTAAGTTTGATCTTTATCGTAGGTAGCTGGGTTTCGCGCAACAAAAATTGTTTGCGATAATAAATTCTTGTCAACGAATTTATTCGTATCGGTTCACCTGGCTGCATAGGTTTTCGGACATTCGTTAACAGCTTCCAGGAGGTGCTTTAACGAAGCTTTCCAAGTGATCCTTACACGAATGCTTAAATTATTTCGCTTCTCGTTGTAGCATAATCATAGAAATAGATTAATTCCCGTATATTTTTCTGAAATTTTTGAATTTTCCGTAACTAGGATACCTCGACTTGATTCTTCGTAAGGGTAAATTTCACCTTGAGCTACGATATACTTGCGATATTTTCAGAGCTAAAACTCACCCTACCTTCGCGTTCTGTACGGTCCATCCCCTATCACCCGACACCGATCGACACACACGAGATACCAACGAGCGTCGCTCGGGGTGTCTCATAAAAATGTACATCTTCGACGAGTGTAAATTGTCCGTGCACCTCGTGGACAATGAACAGCCGGGATCCTTTGGCTCGCCGAACATCCCATTCTCACGATGGGAATCGCTGATGCCCAGGCTTATCCTCGTCCGAGCAAATTCACAGGGGTGGCGACTGCACCGACGATCCACGTTGCACGTGCAAAGCCCAGTTCCCATTTATAACTATTCCATACCGGTGGACGATCGTTGACATTTAATACCGTCGGATAAACGGAAGAAATTTCTCGATTCCCCGTCCTCGTCCCGATTTCTCTTCGACCTTTGTCCCCCCTCGAACCCCCGAGAATCTTTCGCTTCCACGCTTCGGAGCACCTTTCTGGAAAGCCATGATACGTGGCCGGTAGATTATTGTTCTACGAGACGTCCGCTCGAGCGTGTAACCTCGAGGAGTTCACGTTCCTCGCGCCGATGCCGCGCGCACGCTACGCTCCAACGATGAACGGATTGGCAACGATTGGAAAAATATTTCCCTCTTTATTGTCGATGCTTGCGCTCGCTTCGACGGCCACTTCGTTAACCTGTTTCGTTTAATTGCGCTCTTGCTGCTATGGGAATTTTAATGGGTATACCATCGTAATTTCAATTCCAAGTATTTGCGACGTTAAATTGATTTTATTGGCCATTTCCAGCGTCCCGTTTTTTAACTTTGTCACGGCCATTTTATATTTATTCGTTTATGCCACGGAAATCTGCGTTCATACAAAATTCCCGTCAACTCGTCCCTCGTAAACGTCGATAACTTTGCTCGAAGGCTTCGCAACTTGCACGTCTCTGTCTTCTTCTTTATCCTAATTTCATCGGAATTTGCACCTGGCTTTCGCGTTGATCGTTTAATCGACATTTGGCAGAGAAATTGCAATTTTCGAGGAAACGAATGGGATAATTTACGACGCTGATATTCGATAAATACCGATACTGGGCGAAATAAGTTTAATTCCGAAACGAAACTGGGTGATTTATGCTGCGGTATCCAGTTGCATGCAAAGCCGCGTTCCAAGTAGAAGATTTTTGCCCAGATTACGGGAGCCGGAGATCGCGATCGGATTTCCGGTTCCACCGGTGTTCGGCATCGAGCCAAAGCCGATTATGATAACTTGTCCACGTCACCTTGGACAGTTATAAGGGTCCGACCGGGTCCGCCTTGGCAATAGTTGTTTCTCGCGACTAATGGCGATAATTGGCGCGGCGAGCGTGCCTCGTTTCGCCGAAGGCGATTAATCAAAAGTCCCGTAACTTCGATATTGGAAGCTCGTTTGTCCGCCGTTGCCGATCGATGAATCGGAGACACGATTTTAATTACGACGAAACGCGCGAGGAGGCGCGACGGAACGGAATCGTCCTCCGTGTCCTGGACACGATCCTCGCCGAGGCTTCGCTCGATCCTGTGGAAATTTATTTCAATTCCGCGACGTTTCCTCAACGTATCGTCTTGGGAAAATTTCTCGGATACAGAAGGAACGCTTTCGCTAAAATTATCCGAAAATCGCAATGGCGGGTAAAAAGTATCCACGGCCCGATAAGCACCCCCGTAACGGCCGGGTCGCGTCGTTAGTCGGCTCAAAGAAGCTGCTAAACAACCAACGCCGTACGCTGATGAAGCGAAGTGCTGGGAAATTTCCGCCGCAAGTACACCGGAAATTGCCGTGAATTAATTTTCACCGACGTCGGTGCGGTATCTTGTTAATGCTCGAACAGATTTGGTAATGCCGCTCTGTAACTATCAGGATTCGCGTGGTCTAATCTCCTTGATCGACGGCGAGCACAGATGCAACGGGGCAAAATTATATCGAAGGAGCCGGCGGTAAAATTAGTCCCGGCGTGGCAATATTTCGACGGTCCAAATTGTGGGGCATTAATGGGGGGTAAGGCGCGATTCAGAATTCCGTAACTAACGTCTCTGATCCGTCGTTGGGACGACAATGGATCGTCCGAGCGGGGAATTCTATTATGCCATCGGTGAGACAGTGATCAACGAGCGTGCCGTCGAAGAAAGGCTTCCGTAAAGTCCTCGCACGAATCGATTCGCTCGAGTTGCCCCGTTTCTGCATCGCGGATTAATCTGGCACGATCGGAAAGATTAATGGAAAGAATAATATCGCGAACTTTAGCCAAGAAACTTCGCGCCGGTGTCTCGCCCGCCGTGCTTAAGCAGACGCGGAGGGAAGACGAACTTTCGGAAGTTGAGCAGGCGCGACACGACACGAGGGGTTGTTCCGGGGTGCATTTATGAATCGAGTAATTTCTCGAGACAGCCTATTCCGAAGTCAGAGATTAGCTGGATACGATTAGCGTCGTCGTATCGATCGTTATTTGCAAGGGAGATCAGCAGTATCGTCGTCGCCCCCCGTTCTTGACCCTCGAAAACACGGTTCCCCCGAAAATTAACAACCCGTGCATCGCCTCGAATTCGAGGGAATCTATCATCGAAAACGGGGAAAGAATTAACCGGAGTACTCGACGATAGCACACGGGGCGAACAACGGGCTGATAATTCTAACGCTCGAGCGGATCCAGTAAATCATTAGGAACAAAGCGATGCGCGATGGGTGGTGCAAGCGTACTCGCTGGTTCGCCGGGAGAACAGTACCGATTCACTTTGGCAGGGCATTTATCACTCAACGTCCGCGGTATCGCATGAGTTTCGAAACGTTGTGTCCGTTTCATGGCTGCCTAACGAGGAAAATAGTTGGCTCGCGACGACTGGACCTGCACGGCTGCTCCCTTCACGAGCTGCCGCAGGGAGCCGTCTAGCAGCGCGCGTATTGTCGCGTGCACGTGCACACGCGCCACTCTATTATACATATTTATGGCGCGCGAACAGAGATATAGAGCGGATAGGAGGCGGCGCTGCGAGTGCGAAGCCAATTAAAGTGCAAATGTATGGAGATGCGGATGGAATTCCAAGTAGCACAGTGACCGGGAAACCGTCATAAAACCGAAACGCGGCACGAGCTAATCGACACCCGTTGCCGAGGTCGCAGCCCGTCGAGGAGTTGGAATAAGGGTGACGAACGAGACGACTCCGTGGCAGACGAGGGTGAAAAAGGGTAGTGCGTCGACGGCAGAGGGTGGCTGATAGATTCAAGGGCTGGATGATTCGATGCGCCGCGAGAGATGAGAATTTCGTGTCGGTCCGACGAGATTACCGGGGTCGTGAGATACGTTCGAGCGACGAAAGGATCCATCGAAAGACAGGGATGAAGACACTCAGAATTTTTAAAAGATCGCGGTTCGTAATTTCTCGCGAAATTTGCTGGATCATTGAAACAAATGTCTAGTCGAATATCTATGGAGAAAGTCTCAGCGCGACGAGCCTCCGAGGTCCAAAGGGGGTTGAAAGCTCTGCCATAACGTAGGAACCTGGCGGCCGTCACGAATGACGCAAATTCGTTCGATACGATCGGTGTATTCGTTGGTTTAACCGGGAAAATTTTTGTACAAATCGATCCAACGATCCAAATAAATCCGCGGCGAGTCACTTGGATTGCGAAGTGGGGGCGGAAGGGGTCGAGCAAACAGGGAAATGGGACCGTGACAAATCGAATCATCATCGATATCACGGAAACGAGTAAACAGCGCGACCAATGTTCCTCCGACATCCAAGTTGATAAATTAATAACGGTGCGCCAATGGAGTGGGCAGGGCACGGGGGGTCGGTGTAGTTGGCGCAGGGTGGGCCGAAGTGGAAAAAAATGTTCCACAGCCAACCAAAACCGGAGAACGTGAAAAATGCAGAGCGTCGCTCGTGTACCAGCAGCCTTCCGATAAATTTCTCCCGTTCGTCGAACTCTGTATTTCGTGCAAGTTTCATGGGATCGGGGGTCCGACTTCCGTCGAGAAATTCCACCGTTCCTGTCTCGAAGAACGGACAAATCTTCCCGCGGATTTTCTCGCGACCCGTCGATTTTCCGCGGGAAATTTACCGCGTTTTAAATTTCCCTTTGACCACTCGTTACGACGTGGACGAAATCGGGAACACTCGAAGCCCGACCACCCTTCGTCTAATATCGACGATGGCGAACCACCGTCGAAACTCGACCTCCACTACTCTCGCGCTCTCTCGAACCCCCTGAACTACGATCTAGCGGCCATTTCGTCTATTAGCAGGGTAATGCGCCCGGCTTTCGTAGGCGGCGAGCAGCTGCGCGTAAGAGCCGGCTTGCGAGCGTTTAAACGAAAATTATTAGACACTTGCGAAGGGCTGACCACACCGGTCGTCGAGTGTATCCGACGCCATTACGCGGCGGCTGGCCGTCGGCGTCGGATCGGAATATCACGATCTACCGGAAGGCGGCTAACTAAAATTGACCGGCGTCCGGTTCATTAGAATTTAACGTCGGCCAAAGTGAACGCTAAGTGGATCTTTTCGCGCCACTGTCGCCAGCCCGTTAATTCGCCGCGAGAGCTTAACGCTGTTTTCGCGTTTCATACCCCAAAGGCGCACGTCGGGACTCTATCTAAGAGCGAATGGCCTCGTTCGCTCTGAATTACCGTGGTTTCGATCGCTCCTGCAAAGATGGATCGCGTGGCAGCTAGTACCAGCGTCGCAAGTCTCGTGAAACCTGATTTCAGCCAGTTTCAATGGAACAAAGCGAGCGAGGCATTTATTTTCCAGCATTTTCGAGTAATTTCGAGTATCCTGCGATATTCGGGAATCTTTTTTCTCAAACTCGAAATCGTCCCGTTTCGAAGATAATCTTCCGACGATTTTTTCCTCTCTGGTCCGGATTTTCCAGGGAGCTACGAAAGCTTCCCCTACGGCGGTCCAGGGAACTAAGGGAGCTAAGCGTAATAAATACGACGGGAAATTGAAAGTCACGGATTCGCCGTATCGGCGAGACAAGCGCGGCAACAAATCTGCTTTACCCGAAAGAAAACACGGAACGGTCGCGTAAAAAGTGGCAGACCCGTAACCCCGTGGTCATAGCGGCGTGCGTTCTCGTTTCGTGATTCATGCGTCTCGCGACGTAGGTTGCCGTGAACGCGCCATGGGAGCGCGAACAGACCTTAATGGTCTCCAGCGGGGAAGAAAAGGGAAGGAAAGTGCAGGAACGGTGGAGAAATTCCAGGGTGGAGAGATTCCGGAGAATAAAGGAGAGTAGCATGGAAGCTGAACTACCGGTTCGTGTTTTGTTTGCGCTTGGATCTCCTTCCCTGCCCGTGATTTCTCTCTCCACCTTCGATCCCCGCGTCGCTCCATTTTCGCACAACCCCGTTCCTTCTGTTTTCTTCGCTAAACAGGGTCGCGTTACCGGCGACCTTGCACTGATCTCGTCGAACTGGTCCAGCGTCCGACGTTCCCCCCGATCTCCATTCACGTTAAACAAACTCGCGTAATCGAGTCCCAATCGATGGATTAAGAATCCAATTGCAGCTGTCCGACCTACTTCCATCGCACCCCGTTCCCTCAGCTTCGCCGCGAAATCCCTCGAAATCCATGCCGCTACTGTTCCCTCCACCCTACCCCTAACACATTCACGTCGCTAAAGCGTCCGCGTACACGGCCGTTTTTCTGAAATACATTTCCAGAGGCGGATCCAATGGTGTCGGCGGTTATGGTGGTGGTAGCAGCGGCGGTAGTGGTGGCGGCGGCGGCACCGGCAATAAAGTTTGCTTTATTTTTACTACCCCTCTGGCCAAGTACCGCCCCGTATTTCCTCGGGATATTGACATATCGGGGGTGCCTGGGCTTCTCCTCTTAACGCCCTTTTTACACCGGCATGGAATTTATGTCTTCTTCCTCCGCGTCTCTTCTCCGCGACGATCCACCCCGGTTCCATCCTCCTTGTCCCACCTTTGTCCCAATCTACATCTCCCGTCCGCCTCTCTCTCTCTCTCTCTTTCACGCGGGTTTACCTCTATCCCGGAAACTCTTTTATCTTCCTCCTACCTCTCCGTGTCTTCTAGCTGAATCGTTGTCCCCTTCGTTCGCCCGTACGATCCACCTCCCCGCCGATTTCGCCGATGGGGAGGAAGACAATCAATCACTCGCACGTATTCCCGCGTTTGCAGAATCAACCGGAAATCTCTATTAGACGTCGAATAGGCAGAGACTTTTCCTCGTCGACTCACTGGCAATCGATCGATCGCGATTCGGGATCGAAAGAAAGCTCGTTTCCGTAGAGAAATCTCGCTACACGCGGAATACCATGCGAGGGGGGCTCGAAATCTAATTGTTAATATTCGAACGAGAGGTTAAAAGTTGGAATCGTTAAATCGTTTTATATTTCGCGCGACTCGCAGCGTTTTCCCGGCGGCAATAAATCGTTCAAAAACGTAATAACGGTTTGCGTTCAACATGCTTCCCACTGAAACAATTTTACATCGAAACACCATACCAGTTATCGCCGATCAGTTTGCTTCCAAACTCGTTTTATTAAAACGTCGTTTCAACCGATCATGCTCAACGTTCGCGATGTTTCCAACGTTTCCATCGAGTTACTTAACGAATTTAATTCGTCTTTTCCACGGCGAAGTACACGTGCAGAAAGCATAACGTACTCCACCGTTGGAAACACACGGGGGGTTACGCGTAATCCCGAAAAACGTACACGTACGTCCGCGATATCGCGAATGCCAACCGTAATCCAATTCCCTCGATTCTATAAACCGACGGTACTAACGACTCGCCATTTTATTCACGTTTCCTGGCAACTGGCGCACGGTGGGTTGGCGAAACATCGCGGGGGTCATCTTGATAGAACGACAGTTTATTAATCGTCGCTAGGTCGCGGGCCCACGGCGAAAAGTGCAATAAAAGCGGGAAAGAGGGGAAGCGGACGCGTTCGGGCGAGCAAAAACAATGAGCAATCGCTCGTCCAGGGGCTTATATTCTTCCTGCTGGTCGGTTTTTCGCCGGCTTTGTATTTATCGGCGTCCTGGGACGCGACAGCGTAAGAGCGGCCGGAAAAAAGGAATCCAAGCGGCGGGGCGGTCGCGGAGGGGTGGCAAAGGGGTGGACACGGACGACCGCGGGAAAAACGTAATACCGCCGATCGGAATGTTAGGTAGAAAACGGATCGGATGGACGAAACAAAGGGTACCGTGGCGGAAACGTTTAAACTGCGATGGCAATCGAGGCAGAGAAGAACGCGGTTGACACGGCGCATTCCGTCACTTTGCGAGAAGAATTACATTTTCTGGACGGCTGGACCGATGTTCCGGAAGCGGATCGGTGGAACGGGAAACGCGGTGAAATAGATTCGGGACCGGCGTCGAACGCCACAGGTGCGTTAGCGCAAAGTCCACTTGAAAACGACAATTTTAATCCGCGTTTATTCCAGTGTCGCGATATTATATTCGAAATTGCCGCGATAGCCGGTTTAATGGATCGGTTGCGCGAAACGTTCCGCCGTTTATAACAATTTCATTTCGCCAACGGTCTCGTATTTATCGGAATACGCGCGGTGGAAATGAACGTCATCGAGTTGGAAGATTTCGAAGATTTCGGACAACGATATTCCAACCACCGATCCGATTTCGGTCGAGGGCGATGATCGGGAAGACGACGAGTTTAGAGCCGTACCAACGAGAAATCCACGATGATACGAATTTCGAGTGGAAAGCTCGCTGGCGAAGTGCCTGGATCGCGTTTATCATTTCTTAATTGCACCCCTCTGTAAAGAGACACGCGAGGCCCATGTTCGGAGCCATGTTTCTCTAACCTTTCTCGCGTCTGCTTCCAGGTCAAGTGGACCTTTGGACACAAACGACGAAGGGCTGCGCCTGCAGTTTTAATTCGTCCAGCAACGAATGCGCGTGCTGCGTGCCATCCGGAGGATGCAGTTGCGGAGTCGCGTCGCCGGACAGATGCGCTCAGTGCGGCTTGGAGCAATACTGTGCCAACAGTAAGTACCATCGTTACGTGACATGATCATTAGTCTCGATATACCTCGCGTCTCGTTAAGCGACGCGCGTGCATTTCCAGTTGCCCGTTTCGACGCTGGCGTTTGAAAAGATAGCATTTAGGAGCGACTCTAGTAATTCGAGTAATTCGAGTAATTCGAGGCATAGGTGTAGATTATATCACGGTTACGCGGCACGAGTGCTTTTTCACCGCGGTTCGTCTATTTTCTCGCTTTTTCCCGCACTGCCACTTTCTTTTTACTCGCTATCTCGCGCGTTCTGTTTAGTCTCGCGGACGTTTCGATGCCTCGGACGGTGTCACGTTCTGTTTCCCAGTTTTCGATTTTGGTAAACAGCATTCTCGCGCTCCCTCCGTTCTCGAAATTTCTCGTTCTTCCGTTTCGCCACGGGGAAAAGAGGCCGGATTCTTTTTGCATCCACTCGTTCTGTTTATCGAACGCAAACACGCGACCGCCGCCAACGTCAAACAGGCGAAACGAGATTTCCACTTGGACAGGATTTGCACGCGTCTAAAACTGTAACTTCCAATTAAACCCTTTCGATATTAAACTCGTTAGAGATCCGACTCGCAGCTCGCAACACCACTGCCGTTTCCCCTTCCGATCCTGTGATTCGTGTATTTACTTGCACCTCTGCCAGAGGAATGTAATTGCACGACGTCGAAAAGGCAACCGCTGTCCCTTTGAGTCCGGATCGTCGTTAGAAACAAGATTTGCGCCATTAAGCCGCTCTCCGCTCCCTTGCTCGTGGCACGTCTCGCGTTTTCTGTCGGTCGTGTCGCGTGAACAAGTGGAAATTAAAGCACGTTGGATGGAGTCTCTTTGGAGGACGCGACGGATTAGAGACGCGAAAGAGGGATGCACCGGTGTCAGTGACGATCGTTGCGGTGTCTGGGAACGAACTGGGAACGAACTGGGAAAAAGGCAACGGGGTAACGCGAGTGGTAGACTTTGGCTGCGTGGAGGGATAGGGGAAATCCTTTTATAACGCGAGGTGCGATCGGTAATTCTCAAACGACAGCGCGCGAGGCAACGCGAGAGAAAACGTCGGAGAAAAGGTTAGAGAAAACGATAGAGAAAACGATAGAGAAAAACGCGAGAGACGCGGAGTAAAAAAGGGGAACAGGATTTCTTTCGAATGCTCGCGAACAAGCCACTTGGCCCGACTCGTTTGGTACAGCATAAATCCCGCTACCGAAATTACTACCGCGTCCAGGGCTTTTCTTTCCGCTAACTAATTACGTCAGTGGTTCTTTCTGCCCCCTTCATCCATCTACCTCCTGCTCTCCTCGCGTTAATTACATCTGACGTTATTTCCCCCCACGTCTCATCCATCAAACCTTTCTTTCCTTTGACCACTTCTTCTAGACACCGCGGAAACTTACACCCACCCCCGTCTTTTAATCATACCGGCAACCATTAACGGTACCCCGCTCTCACTTTCGTCGCGCCGTCGAGTGGTGCGTGTCGATTATTTCTCAGCCCCCGAGTCCCGCTCCACTCGGCTAACGAGTTTTCGATTAATCCGTTCATCCATCTACTTAAACATATACTCCTTCGTTCGAGGACCTGCTCCACGGCTCGCAAAGCATCCGACGAAAGCTCGAGACGCGACGTCGTTTATCCTTCGCGGTTCTCACGGATCCTCTCGAACCTGTCAACGGTTATCGATGAGACCTTTAACGAGAATGAACCGGCTAACGATATATCGTAACTTCCGGCAGTATTTAAAGAAATTCTGCAACCCGATCACGGTTCTCCACCGCGTTTAATTGCGCCGATCGAGACGGCGAGGCGCGTCCCACCGGAAATCCTGCTCCCCGTTGCACGATAAACAAATTAAGGCCGGATTCAGGCGACAGGCCAGGAGTTAGGGAAAGGACGTTGCGTGTCGCTGTCGCGACTGCTCGTCGCCTCGGATGGAAAAGACGACGTCCTGCCTGTTCGGGCGTCGACGCAACGATGTAACCGAGAAAAATCGTTATAAGCGACGCAGCATTTTTCTTTCGCGCCGGTGTTGCGCTCCCACGTGACCCGGATTCCGTGCAGACAATGGCGAAACGTATCGTTCGCGGGGACGAGCCGAATAAATAATTTTTCCGCTCGAGATTCGAATTTCCGTAAAATTATTCCACGCGATGCTTCAATGGCCGACGAAATTCGTCGATCCTCGATATTTCCAGGGGGAAATTATCGCGGCGAAATGACCTTCGTAGACTTTCCAAACCCCCGATGGTAGCTGATTAATTCGACGTGCTAGGGGAATATCGAGGTTATCTTATTCCGCGATAAACTCGGCAGAAGATGGAAAATCTGCTTCCGAGGGAGGATAGAGGAAGAAGAGAGGGATACCCTATCTGACGAAAAGAATTCGGGGATGGAAGCTTGGGGTACGGAAGATATTCGGTGTTAGGTGCGAGGAAACGATGACTGGGCGAAAACTTGCAGAAATAGGCGGTGCCCGAATCATTTATCCGCTCGGACACAATGGCTATATGGACAGCTGATAATGGGACAGGGGAACGGTGTTTCCTTCCTTCCAAGTTGACATGTCGTAGTGATATGTCCCAACATCCCTCGTATCGTTATCTGAAGTCTTCATAAAATTCCACCTGAGAATACTCGTCGATTCGTGATTGCGATTTAAAGGTAGCCGTGATCGTGATTGGAACAAGAAGCGCGAGCTAATTATCCGTCCCCCGCGATATTTCGCAGCTAGCGTTTTGAAAACGGCTCGCAGGTTCGCAGGCAACAAAAAGGGGTAGTTTTTCCCTCATCCGCGATGCAACGTAGATTTAATTAACATCGATCGGGCGCGAAGGAATGCTTTCCGATCAGACAAGTGCAACAGGTGTGTTCGAAACGAGTTTTTCCCAGGTGAAGGAGGGGGCGATTAGGAGAACGCAAGGCCCAGCGCGAGGGCTAGCCTGTGTCGGGACAGGTCGAACGGACTCCGTGCGAATTGACCGCGAATCGAATTAGACGTAACAATCACGCACAGTGCGGGACAGCTCTCGCGTGGAGTGATAAATTATACATACCATTGGCTAAATTGCGCGATAAAGCTTCGTTCGCGACGTTATTACGTATAATCCGCGCTGGATTATCCATACGGCCGATAATATTGCCAGAAGCGAGTCCATTAGCGCGCATACAATTGCTACGGCTCGGCTACGAGCAAGACAGACGAAATTCGCGCCACTTTTAATCCCTCCTTCAAACGTGCCAGTTAATGGATCTCTCGTCGAGTCGCCACGATGCTGCACGGTTAATTTACCGATCCCGTTGCCTCTGTTTCAGTGTGCAACATAACGCTGGACAGCAGACTGTTGTTCAGCAAATCGAATCGCGGCTTTGGGCAAATAAAGTCCCCGTCCCTGGAAGGGCCATCGAGGTGTACCTACAGGTTCGTGCCGGACACTGGTCAGCGAGTCGAGTTGCAGATCTACCGACTCATCTCCATTGGACGACACAACGGCAAAGCGTGAGTAGCTTTCATATACCCAATGTCCGAATTTTATTTTCCATCTCGAGATAAAACGAACGTGGTACCTAATATTCGCTGCAATTCGAGTTAAAGGATTCGAGCATTCCGAAATTTCATTCGAGCGACAAATTTGAATTTACGAGGTTTAAATGACCCGTCCCGTTTTATCCGGGATTACTTCGGATCTCGACCATGTTCTCGAATATTTATTCGGTGCATGCGGTGATTTTCGTGCTCCTTTTCTTGATTAAATCGCGGAAACGCGGTATTCGGCTCCGGCTTTAAAGGGGAATTATTAAATCCCCTTATTTTTCAAACATTCCCAAGTAAATTCTTTATTACTCGAAACACTCGTCGGGGAGGATCCAACCGTTGACAAATTGCGCGTAATCGCCTGGATTTCTTTCTGCTCGCCATTACTCGTCGCGATAATTAACGAGGCGGTTCCCGCAAGAAACGAAAGGTTCCGAAGAACGTTTCGGCATTGTCGATAAAGAGAAACGGAAATAGGTAGGACAACGCTGGAACGATATTTGCTCTGTCGATCTCTCCGTTGGTAATTGTCTCGTTAATGCAAAACCGTAGGAAACGATGGGACGATGCCGGCGCGCACGGTTGAAAGCAACTCGCATTGATCCGGCCTTTCAGCATTAATCAAAAATGCTTTTAATCACCCGGAACAAGCGCATCGCTCTCGTTGCTCTTTTGTCCCCGTGCTTTTAATTAAATTAACATCCTACACGGCGGCACGCGCCACCCCTCGCCGAAATGCGTTCCGGCCGGCTGAAAATTGTTATTGCGATAAATCTTGTTCCACGGTATTCGTTGTATCGCGCTCTTTTCATGCGCGAAACAATCCATTTCTCGTTACACGTGTCACTTGACGCGAAAGCTGTAATAACATAGACGGGGAAAAAGCGGTCAACGACGCGTGACGTTGTTCAAGCTTCATTATTTAGAGTGTGCCAGCCACTTACACCGAATTAACCAGAGAGTGTTAATTGTGAAATTAGTGGAACGCTAATGCCGCCATTTATATTAGCGGCAGGTTTCTCTTTCGGCGATCGAGTTGCTCTAACGCGTTCGATATTTCCACTCTTCTACGCGATTATGCGGATTAAAGTTGCCAGGATTCGACAGCCTCGGTTTCTCGCAGACCCTCCGCGATATTTGCAATTAATGAAGGAACACTGGGATACTAACTTCGAGTAAAATTCGCGAATATTACGTTTACCGTAGACAACGAATGCGCGAGTTCGATTGGCTTTTGGTCTAAGTTGCGGGGACCTCTAGATGGTCCAAGTTTACGGTGGTCACTTAACGACTGAAGTTCGAGGTAGCTCGGTCTGGTCGACAGGACTCGTGGTGCTTTGGTTGAGTCTCCTCGACCAGAGGAAGAAGATTAAACGATGTATAAGAACAGAGCGAGTCCGCAATCGCAGACTCTTCGGAAAAATTCTCGGGTTAAGACAGACGTGGTAGATATTACCGGCCACGTAGGTTCCTCGCGTATTTCCTTCGAGAGTACAAACTCGGCCCGTTCCACGGTTCTTAATCGTCGTCTGCAGTACCGTGACAAAAAGTCAGGCCGAAGAAAATATCGGGGCGATAGCACGGAAACAGTCTTCCTTCAAAGCCAGGATACGGATACGTCGCGATGGTCTAGGAGGGAATCGGGGGTGAGTTCCAGTGGCCGATATGATTGGAGATGGCTCGCGTCGATGGTCGTTTCAATTTGTCATACTTCCGTTCTTGCGGGCCCACCATCCCCGACGCACTTAAATTCCTCTCGACGCGTGTAGACGGAGCGAGCCTGAGAACCGGCCGCGCCGGGTCTGGGAAGAAAAATTACCGTTTCTGAAAGCGTCCACCCGCCCCCCAATTCGGCCAAGATAGCGGAGGAAGTTCGGAGCGAGCAGAAGAGGCCTTCGACAAGCTTCGCAAAAGTTCTTACGGTTGTACCACGGGACCTATCCTCTTCGCTCGCCCTCTTCGTACCCCCGAGTTTCCGTCTTGGCTTCGCTCGAGAGCGAGTGCACGCGGCGTGCGGAAACGCTGTGTCGCGCGGATCGTCCCCCCCGTTCATCGGGCTCGACAGCGACGGCGCGGTAATGAATGGGGTCGGAAATAAATTTATTTCCGGGTATCGATCGCGTTTTATAATTGCTTTTGGCCCGTTTCGGAGATCGACGCGAAAGGCGGATTGATACCGGTTCCTTGTTTCGTTTTTCGCCTCTTTATTTCGTTTCCATTTATTCGATTTGGCTACCCATTTGTTTATCCTTTTCCGCAAATATCGCGGCCGCGGTGAAAATTCCAGCGGCGATGATATTTCGCGCTGAAAATAACGTTTCTTTCCACGCGGTCGATTTAATATTTGTATTCGAATACGCCCGACGGTGCCAACAGCGCGCGAATACGCGTTCCACGTTTGCGGAGTTTCGGGTTCGCGATTTGATAATTATTTCCACGTTACACAAGGAAGTTTACCATGGGGAAAAGTCGCGGCAACGAGACCCGTATTCTTGGTTTTTCCCGCGGCGTTTCGCGTCCCGGCTGCTTCTACACCGTTCGAGAATTCATACGGTCGACGAAGTACTTTCTCGCGGGAAGAGAAATCACGTTGCCTAACAAAAGACGAATACACGGAGCCTCGGGGTGCACGGGCGGGGCAAGGGAACGCCGCTTGGAAAAAGGTAAAAATAATCGTTCGTACAAGCCTCGAGCTGGAGCATTGTACCACCCGGGCAATAATTCTGGATAAACTCGATAAGCCGGGGGGGGGGGGGGGGGAGGGATGGCCCGTTCGGGCCTTTGGTCAAC
>NW_016908980.1:15557-52582 GCF_001483705.2 Eufriesea mexicana | reverse complement strand
CGGGGGGGGGGGGGGAGAATGGAATGCGCATTGTGGCCTTTCGATACCCTCTTTCGCGCGTCTGCCCATCGGTAATTTAAATCTGACGTTCACGCCGCGTAAGGCCTCGATATATCGCGGCGAACAGAGGGGTGCTTAGCCCGTCGACTTTGCGGGATCCCTGGCAAAAGCGGCGTGCTCTCGCGCAGGTCTGCTTATCCCCGGTGGAGGTTCGTAAATTTCGAAATTTTCAAACGGATACCACGGTTCTCGCCCTCTTCTTCTCGAGTGCGATGAAACGTTCGGCTTAATAAATGTTTATAAAACGAGGCGCATTCGGGGGCTGCCGGTGAAGTTTGCCGGCGCGTAGTGGAACTGCGGGCATTCAGCATTCACGGGACTGTTCATTACCGCCATCCTTCTTTTTCGCCGCGCTGGTCGCTTTATTTTTCAAACTTGAACGATTTATCACCGACGTGTCCTCCTTTAACTAAAAGCGCCGCGAAAATGGAACTTGTAAAAAATATAAAAGCCCGGCCGAAGTTTGCCCGTTAACGAAAGCGAGCCACGACGGTGGCTTGAAGCGAGAAATATCGTTACGCTCGCGCGTGTTCGCCTTTTACCTGTTCCTTGAACGTTGCCGTTTGAGAAATTGCCAGGGCCCTCGGAAAAATTGCGAAACCGACGTTTCCTCGCCGCTGCAGCATTTCTCTCGGCTAGATACCGTCCAGGGGAACGTTAATACCCTGTCGACTGTGTATCAGCGTACGCTCTAAAATTTATGATAAGCCCGCGTGAAACCATCGACGATAGCCTGCACTCCGAGCCGTATGAACTTTTCGAGGACGGAGACGGCTCGGTGCGCGGATATACGTCTGGCTGTAACGATCCGACGTGCCACGCGATTTTACAACGGCCGTAAAGCTCCGCGGCCATCCGCTGCTTCCGGTAGTTGCTCGATTACCGGCGTAAAATCGAAAGTAAAACCTGTTTGCCGGATGTCTGACCGCACGCGGAGTGCGCTACTTGCGGCGCGTCTGACCGTGCACGCACGTGGACTACTCGATCGCGCACGTATCCGTCCGAGATTCGTGGATAGCGTATTCCGTGGTGAAGCTTGCCTCGTTTCGTCGAGCAAATAGAACTAAACTCTTGAATCGAGTTTCCGTGTCTTCCTTCTTAGAAGCTAAATGTAGAAATTAAATCCATCTTCCAGTTAGGTTCTCTCAAATTCTTCGAATATTTTTCGATTCGAATGTGCTTGAATTTCGGTACAGTTTCATTCCAAGGTAATTCAGACGCTATTTCGATTCCACTGTGAAATAGACGTTTCCTATGGACCGTCTAGATTAAAATCAGCTAAACGAGCACACTCCGGCCCTCCACGCGAACCGTTTCATTTGCGAGAGAAACAAGTCCGCGAAAAACCGCGCTGAAGCGACTAATTTCGCAAGTGCTGTTTCCGACACGTCTGATCAAACACGCGGCCGCGCTACTTGCCCGAATCTTAACGCGCGCACACAAACGGCGGCTGAGAAGAATCTCGCTTTCAGAAAAGACGACCACTCGAACGATATATTCAAATATTTACCCTCCTCGGCTTCCGTAGCCGCCACTGTACATACATTTCGACGAAGCGACCGACGCCCCGCGTCGCGTCATTCTTTCTCCCTCGCTTCGCCACTGGCCTTGCATAGGCGTGGACGAACGAACGAACGAGCGCAGGGTGAAATTACGTCGCTCAGCGAAATACTATTAAGTGAGGTAGCGGAATAGAATGGGCCCCGTGGGTGATGGATGACCTTAATTTTGCTATGATTACCGGCGGCTCGGGAATTTGTATGAAAATCGCTCAGGGCTGGTTCTTTCACGATCCTGTACCGCCGTCTACTCCCCTTCAGCCCCTTTTTCCGGCACCGTTCTTCCCTCTTCCGCCTCGCGGTCCCCGTATTTTTTAATCGCCCTCCCGTTCCTCGTTAATTCAATATCGTCGACTCGAAAGGCGAACGACGCTGATGGACGCTTATGAAAGTCGCGTAATTTCGAGCACGAGGAATTTTCATTCCGTCAACGAACATTTTCTTTCCCCGTGCAACGTATACGCGAGCGAATTCGATTGGCTCGCGATCCTCGGCATGCGTTCCTCGAACGTGATTACAAAACACGTTGCGCGAAACGGTTACACTTGCCAATTAACGTTTCACCCTGCGCGAGCTTTTTTTCCATCAGCTCCAGCATTTCCGACTCATCCCTTCGTTTACCCCTCTTCAATTCCCCCTACAAGGCGCGTGCACGTACTTCTCACGCGAGCTCGCGCACCCCGTGTCTCGCTTCTTGCATTTCCTTATTACACCTCGTGACTTCTGTTCGAGATAAACGCACAGAAGCTCGGAACATCCCGCGCTCTAACATAATGCCTCGCTTTCCGCGCCAAGGAAAGCGCGTCCCCGCCACATCCCCGGATAGAGCTAAAATTTCCTAGCGTAAAAACCCTGCGAAAACACCAAACGAAATTCCTTCTCGCCCCTTTCGTCTCGCATCGAAGATTCGATATTCCGCGACGAGTATTCCACGCGGAATGCTGCGCGCGCAGCGAGTTCTAGCGAGACCGGGATAAAACCCGATCGCCCATCGCCGCTTTCGGCTACCCCATTGGAACCTGTTCGCGTGTACCACGCGACCCAGACGCGTAACTCGGCCGAGACTCGAGCGAAACGCGTGCGAAACGCGCGCGAAATTGACGCTCACTGCGGCCACGGTTCTTTCCGCGCGCGGCGCATTATCATGGTAATCTCGGGGAGGCGCCAGTGTTCCGGGCACTGGCGTGTACGACGGCAGGCTCGGAGTGCTCGCCAAGGATGTGCAGACGTTGAACGGTGCCGGCAATAAAACGCGGGGACCGTGCACGATGTTCGTTCGGCTTTAACGTTCCGCGCGAAATGCCGCCGCGTATTATACTTGAATTCGCGCCGTCTGCGCCCGTTGTCTCCTCCATCCCCTCTGTTCTGCGCCCCTCGGCTGTTATGCAACTCGTTTTCCTTTCCGCTTCGCCCTCCTCCAAGCGTTTCTTTTTATATCGCAGGCTTGGGGAACGTAACGCGAATCGCCCCGTAACGATTCCGAGTTCTCTGTACGTATCGCGGGGCGATGGGTCGCGTGGTCGGGGAACAAAGGATCGGGGATGTTCCTGTCGCTTCGTCGGGGATTAACGCGATCGGTGTTGAAAGGTTCCCTTTTTAATTCGCGACGTACCATTGACAGATTTATTTCTGCGTTGCGTTAATTCTGATTTAAGTCGGCGATATTTTTTGGAACAGCAAATGTGCAATGGAGGAGGGAACGCGTGTGTGGGTATATCAAAGGGCTTTGTCTCGACGTTTCGCGTGTCGGCGTATCCTCGTGCCATTGCACTCGAGTGCAATTATCGTTAATAATTGGAATTTTATTTAAATTATCGTTGAAGTTTCGTATTTGTTGGGAGAAAAGGAACAAAGACGCATTCTGTCGCTGGCAAGCTTTTACGTGTACTGCTCCTTCACACAGACACGTGCCTAAATGTTCCAAAAAGAACAAGGGAGAATATCGCCCATACATTTGTCTCGACCATTTTTACGACTACTCCTCTCGTTCGCTCGCACATCCTGGGTTAATCAGGCGTGGCATGACTGTCAGATATTAGCCAGTATTAAATTGCAAATTGCAATAGCTGGAGCCTAGCCGCGCATTCGTTTCGACCTCCTTTGCGACCACTCTTTTACAACCCCGTATTAAACTGCAAATGGCGAAATTAATTACTCCTCTTCGATGACTCCTGGTTCTCGGAGCGGTTCCTCGACAGCGGGACGTAATTTTATTCAATCCGGTGGAAACTGCTGCTCGAAAAGGGGAGCCACGTCGAGGAGACCAAAGTTCAAAGTAACTTGTTAGCGAAGATATTCAGGCTCCAGCGGTGACGGCTTGTTTGAACGGTTTGTTTATTATTTGGCAAGGAGTAATTTGCCTGCGAGGACAGTCGGGGCCCCGGCGTCCATTTGTCGTCCTAAAGCTACCACTCGCTTACGCCGGTTAACAATGCGGAATGTGTACGCGCAGAAGCTGCGAAACGAGCGTAAGATAATGTCAATGTGAAGCGTATAAATGTCTTGAACACGCGCGGATCGCTATCCCTGCGCACACGTGGACCTCTAACAAATTACGTCCCTGCCAGCTCGTCTGACCGAGCATTTCTCTCGCGGTACCACCGGTGTATTCGTTAAAATGGACGAAGTTTACCATTTCGCAAGGAAACGCGATAAATTTTGACCCCGATCTCCGATGCTTTTTCGATTCCGCCTCGAGGTCTTCGACGAATCCCGCCGCGCTCGTGATACCCGAACTCGAAATCGTAATGCCCGAACGACCACGCGCGGATCATCCGCTATCTGCTTAATTAATTGCCGAAATTATCTTAGCGTTTCGCGGAAAACGAACTGAACGTAGCAACGGAAGGTTGAAGAATGAGAAATTGCACGAAACGCGGGCGGAACCGGTGCTGTAATTTAATTCCTAGAGCAACTGGCCGGCTAATCTGGCCGATACGAGTTAACCCGTCGGGTCGGCTCGTCGTTTGTTTCGCGTGCGTTTGAGAAGAGGAGAGAAAAGGAAGGGAGGAAAATAGGGAGGAAAATAGAGGGGAAAATATGAAAAAGAAAGAGCTAACTCGCGGTTGCACGTGCAACGATAATTTCCGTTCGAGGAGTTCATCTAGCTGCCGGGATCACTCGTTGCGGGCCAGCATTATACCCCAGGCCAGAGGCTTTAAGTAGCTTCATAAATTACGTCACTTTTACAGCGAGATTACCTAATCCGCAGCGTAGCAGGGGCGGCTTTGGCCTGCCGTGAAAGAGGAGCCGCGGCGTTGGACCAGCGCGCCGTTGTAAACTCGCCCGTACGAAACGCGCCACGTCGTATCAAACGGTCTTCGCCCTCGCGAAAAATAGATCTCGTCCCACCCACCGGCTTTCTATTCAGACAAAATGCAGGGACGAGTTAAACGGCGTTAGAACGCCGCGGGTATTCAGTATTGTTAAACTGGAGGACATTTTTCAGCGTCCTCGCGACTGTAACGCCGCCGGGCAAGTTAGAGAAAATTGGATTAAACAGAGCGTGAATATTTTTTAAGACAAAGGACGCTTAATTTTGGTGGAAGGACGACGGGAACGCATTGAATAGGCGGCTTACCAACGACACCGGGAATTTCGCGGAGGGAAGAACGGGAAGGTAGAGACGAGCGAAGAAATTTCGCGGCTCGTTCGTGCTCCGCGTATTCGAATGGCCGGGGAAAAGGGAAAAAATGATTTCCACAAAGTTCCGCCCCGGTCGTGGAAGGTTTCGAGGTGGTTTATCGATCTCCAGCCACTCGCGGGGGTCGGTGAAGAGCGAATTCTCTCCATCGGTATACTCGCGAGATCCCCGTCATGGCGGCCCGTTAATATTCGGCTCGAAAGAAGCACTCGACGCCGACGCGATGCCAATTACACGCGCGACCTCAATCTCCCGTTTCCGTTCGATCCCAGAAAGACACCGACCTCGAAAAAATTCGTCTTCTCTCGGAATCGCGGCCGATATTATTCTCAACGATCGTCGTTATCGTTGTTATCGAGATGGCGACTTGGAAACGCGACGAAAAGCTATACAACTAAGCGTACAAAATAGCGCGGTAATTCCAGGAATATTCGATCAAGAGATATCTTTGGTTATTCGTTCGCAACGGAGATAATTCGGCGAATTTGATACTCGTTGCAACGGGAATAAAATAAATAAATAATATCCGAAGAATAAATATATTTCGAGCGATCGATCCGTCGGTTTTTCATTAGAAATTACCCGTCTCCGGTTGCCGGGCAGCGAATTTTGTAACCATCGGCTCGCATTAACGCGAGATACTATTTCCCGCGATTAATAGCCAGGAATTTTTCGCCACTGGCCGTTGGAACGAGAGAAACGAAATTATCGGCGAACGGCTCGAACGCCGGTTAATAATTCGTGGAAGGAGATAGGATCGACAAAATACGGCGGATACGGGACCCCGGGGCGAAAACGAGGAGCGGCAAAAGTCCAGGGATTAGAGGCGGAATCCTAAACTACGGATAAATCGTCGGAACGATCGTTCGACGCCGCGATCGTGGCAAATTCGACGCGCGTAATGCACGGAGAATCTAGCTAATAAATAATGGGACCATTGTTTCGTCCGTTGCAGTCGATCGTAAAATCACGGTGCGACCGATCCGTGCAGCTGCATTATTTCCGTGGGTCGCGTGGACGCTTGTCGACATCGATCCAGGCGAAATTTGTTTGACGCGATCAATTGTCTCCGGTTCATTGTTCTGCCGGCCGTATCGCCGTTTCTCCTCTCACGCGTCTCGATACCTCGAAAAGTCCGCTCTAATCGATTTCCCTTTTCACAAGGAGAATAATAATCGAACGCAAAGCTCGTCGTTCCGTCCCTCGGTACAATTACCGTCGATTCACGCGGCTGCTCGCCTACGTGTACGTTCGATCCTCTTCGTACTCGCAGTTTACGCGTGGATGCAGCGTGTATTGTAAACGCGGCTAATTAAAACTGCATGGGAACTTTCCTCGAATACTCTCGTTTCCCCGACACGCGGCAAACGTCCGTGTGTCTCGCTGCGGAATTAAATACACGAGGCAGGTATCGCGCGTAATAACCTGCTCGCGTCCAATCTATCCGATGCGAAATCTGACGAGAAACTTTAACGAGTCGCCGAGTCCCGGTGAATAACGGGTTAATCTCTAATAATCTCGACCGAGCGCGAAATACCCGGCGAAATTAGTCTCGATCAACGTCGTCGGCAAACTATCCCTCGTCCGCCGATCACCGATTCCTGGCACGTCAGCGGGAACACGCGCGACACCTAGGCAAAGTTTCGAGCCACGATCTTCGGCGAACGGGAGGAACTGCGGCGCGAAAATTCGCGACCGGGATCGAACGGCAATTAACGCGCCGCGAATCGCGCGGACCGCACCGTTGTTCCCGATTCGGGGCCCGACAAAGTCCACGGACCGTGGACCGAGCGACGGAGTGGCTGTGTTTTCGGAAAACTTCCGATCCAATTGCCCAACTTTCCGCATTACGACAATGTCGGCCGAGTTGGAGAGGAATCGTGGAGCGTGCGCGCGAGAGGGGAGCAGCGACGAAGGAGAAAGGGCCAGGGGTGCAGGGCGCGGGTGTAGGTCGGATAGAGACGCGGGTGCAGAGGTTGGGTGGTCAGGAAAGAGGATGGACACGCCGGTGGCTCTACCGCTGATTACACGCTCCGCGAGTGAGTGAAATTTGTCTCGCCAGAAATAAATTAGTTAATGGATCGAAATGGGACGTATAGTCGGCTGGACCTTCGTCGTCATGGAAATGGAGGACGCGTTTCCCCCCTTGTTTCCAGACACCTCGAACGTCCAGCTTCGAAAGCTGCAGAAACGACGAAGATCGTAGCGAGAATGCTCCATTTGGCCACCATTTTGTCCTCCGAGGTATTCCTCGGCTGTTCTGCATGCCTGGCTACATATTTTCTTATTCTACTTCGCGAACAGCGGCCTATTACGTATACAGCGGTCTAACCCCGTGCCAATCTATCGCGCGCTACTGTCGGCTCATACACGGACTCGTACTACTGGAGAGAGATCAATAGCACGGTTACAGCCGGGAATCGAGGAATATCGCCAATCTGGCAATTTTTTCCCGGTCGATTCGAACTTCTCTACCCCG
Organism: Eufriesea mexicana; assembly: GCF_001483705.2. Taxonomy (NCBI): domain Eukaryota; kingdom Metazoa; phylum Arthropoda; class Insecta; order Hymenoptera; family Apidae; genus Eufriesea; species Eufriesea mexicana. The sequence continues at coordinate 44,841 of NW_016908980.1, read as the reverse complement.
ACGGAACATAATTGTTGACGCTCTTGAAACGGACGCGGTCTCGTTGGGATAAAAAGCAAGGGTGTTTCTAACGCGGTCGACGCACGCTATAAATACGCGATAACTCTAACAGCTAGCTGAGAATTTACCGAGGATCGTAATTAGCGACGAATCCACCGAAAAACAGAATAGCCGATGGCTTGGCTCGGTGCAATGGCTCGGTGCAATATCCTCGATCGGGGTCGCCTCGTGGACGACTAGAAAATAACGCGCTTCTCGCTTATCGTCGCGCGGCTCTGGCTGGTCGCTGGAAATTGATCTGCACCGCGATTCTATCTCCCGTTGACGTTTCCGAATTTTATCGAACGCGGCCGTGGGTGCGGTAATGGAACGCCGCCGTGGACATTGAATTTCATCTGGCGCGTCCAGGCAGTAACAGGTGTTAATCAAGAGTTAATTTCGAGGACAGACGGAAGCGCGGATTTAATTTCCGTTCTGGGGTTTAAAGAGCGGCCGAAAGGAAGATGGACGCGGCAGGGCGCGGCGACTCGCGGGATTTATGGCCGGTACGTAATTGACGACGTGGCCGGGCGAAATAAAATCCGATTGAGCGAACGCGGCCATTGTCGTGGCCCTGCGGCCGTTACAGCAGAAATTTGTTGCCGCCCGGCTGGATATATCGAAAGGCAGATTCTTTGTTGGCGCCGCTTTAAGGTCGCGGCTTGCACCGAGTATTTGTTAACTCTCGCTAAATCGGCCTTTCCATTTTCCCTCCGAGTATTTCCGCGAGTGCGCCATTGGAACGTAGGATGAGTGGTGGAAAGAACGAGGAAGAATTAAAGTTGGAAAAATATTCTCCGCGGTGCATCGAAAGAACAAAGCACACCCTCTCGCTGCACGGGCCGCGAAATCTCGACCGGGATTAAGTTGTATCTCTGAAAGGCTAATTCGGTCGAAAAGTGTATCGAGGAACCGGGGTTCTCGCGGCGGCCGCGGGATAACTTTCTCCATAAAACCCTCGAGTTCGAAGAATCTCTATCCCCCGAACATTGCTTTCCACCCCCTCTATTCCACGTCGAAGCATACAATTACCCGGCAGCTCCAGGGAAATCATCGTCTATCTAACGAAGCGAGGCCAATCGTCGAAAATAATGAAATTTAACCGCGCGAAAGTAAGCTGGCTCGCCTGGAGCCGATAAACGCGTGCCAACGGGAAAAGGGAACGAGGTTTTCGGCCGACACGCGTCCACCGTTTCCCGTGGCCAGCGTTTTCCGCGCGGCGGATCGATGCCTGATCGATGGCTGATCGATGGCTGATCGATGGCTGATCGATGGCTGATCGATGCCGGATCGATGTCGAATCGGGCGAACCGGATCGGTGGCGTTCGGTCGGCGACTCGTGGCTCGCGATTTTCGCGATACTCGCGGATGCCGGCTGAACCGGGCATGCAGCGTGTTCCAGTGGCACGCAGCGAGCCGCGCCGTTGCACCCGGAATCGTTTCGATCGTTAGAAATTTGATTTCACGCTGGCCGCATCCATAACATCCTCTCCGGGCGTGCACGCAGCGGCATAAACGGTAAACGCGGCGGACAACGGGCGGGTATGGAAAACAGGAGGTCGTAGACTGGTATACGGGGTGAGCAACGGAAAATGACGAGCCACGGGCTTCCTCGTAAGTTGATGCAAGTTAGTAGGCCGTAACGGTGAAATATACGCCGCGATCCTGGCCAGAAATTCGGATCGGTGCACGCGGAAATGATTCCTCGTGGTGCTAATGTCGATCACGCGTCGCGTCCTTTACAACGAACGTAGAGATAGCGCGCGCGCGGAAATGGGAGTGATGGCCTCGAGGAGTCTGCCAGTAGCGGAGCCTAGAAATTTGTCGGACCAGCACGAAAACGGCTTCCTGGGCTTCCTCGTGTCGCTGTTCTTGCGAGGAATTCGAAGGGATCGGTATTATTATAATTATCATCGAATTTTTCTTGTCTTTGCGATATCAGGTGAAGGGTTGGCCGTGTCGGGGAACGCGTTTGCGTATGCAGATGTCAGTGGAGAAAATATCTGACGGTGGAATCGAGTGAATTCCAGCTACGCATTCGAGAAGGCATTCGAGAGATATTTCATTCGATGATAAATAGCGCGGCCGCGGTAAATAGATAAATCATGAAAAATGGTAGTTAGATAGCCGAGTTCTAAATTCCTCGCACCCTCGGTAACGCGTTGCGGAATCTTACCACCGTAAGCGATCGTGCTAAGGACCGAATGGCGCCGACTTGGTATTTATAAGGGTGGCGATACGAGGTGAGGTCCTACTATTCCACCACGTCTTTCTGATATCCTTTCTTACTCCCCCACTGTTCCGTTTATGAAAGTACGGAAAGATTCGGGGAATAAGAATCCTTGCTTTCTGTCCCGGATATTCTATGCCTCGGATATCGATCATTCCGCGATAACGAATTTGTATTATAGAAAGGGTACATCGCGAATAGAAATTTCTGCGTGTACGCGTTTCTACGTTTCATTGTACATTTGTCGATATTAACGGACGAACCGTGGAGAAAAGAAATTAATTTAACAAGTTGTTTGATCAAAATGTTCCTCGGCGTTTCATCAGTCGCTACCTCGTCTCGCGTAATTCATCGATGCTTGAAATTTCTTTCCATTAAATAAATAGAACAAAATGTTTGTTTAACTGGAATCGAATGGAGACTCGTGATTACTTCGCCCGAGTCAGCCAGTATGAACGCGTCAGGCATCGTCCTCCGCCCTTTCATTTTCCGTTACAGCTTTTCGTATCTACCTGCCGTAACGAGCACACTGGCAGCGCGAAATAACTCGTATAAATCACCGATGACTGCATACACACATTTCACGCGATTCCAGCCGTCGAGCTGGCAATGTTTTAATAAAACCCGACGAGTCCCAATTATTCAACTCAACGCCGCCCGTCTGAATTCCCTCCAACGTTTCTGCGCTCTTTTATAATTCGGACACCGAAATCCTGGCCGATCTTCCGTGCAAAGAATTCCGGCCAGCCTCGTTCCCAGCTAAACGTCTGGAACACCCATGTTCAATTAACCAGTCGCGATGGACGGTTTGCCCCGTTAATTATCGCCATGCCCGGCAATTTCACCCCCGGTCCTTACACTCGTTCCCCCGAAAACGCGACAGAAACGAACGTAGGTAACACAAAATTCGAGTAACGGATGTCCCCATACGGATTGATCGAATTTATCATCGAATTGGGAAATAATCGAGACGAAAAGTCGATTCTATGTTCGGAGACGAGCAAATTTTATTCGCGAAACACGAGAATCGAGTATTTCCCTACGCAAAAAAACGGGATCGAAGAATTTCGGAATAAATAATAATTTCCTCCGCGAAATTTCCGATATCACTGAAACAAACCACCGTAAAACCAAAACCGAAAGATAACGAGGGAAGGTTTATAAAATCTTGGCGGAAAAAAATTCGGTACGCGTGAAATCGGGGCAGCCGTTGGAAATTTAACGAATCCAAAATCGGGTAACGAGATTTCCTCTTTTTTCCGAAAATTTTCGAAACGAGTTTACCCTGGCATCAGCCGCATCGCGTTTCGCTCGAGTCGCGGTTATCGCGAATTACGCGAACCCGGTCCGACAGGTCTGAGGATCAGCCGCGATTTTCAGAAGCTGTCATCTCGTAACGTTACCAGAAGCGGCGTTTTCGAGAACTGGCCGTGGCACGAGACGAATTTCAGATGCCAAAAGCATGCGTGGAAGTTTGACGCGTTCCCGACGAGCCTTAACCGACGAGCAAGCCGACGACTGGTTGGTGCGAATGCGAGAACGAAAATTCTGCAACCACTGCCAGCACCGTTCCGTCATTACGAATTTCTGTTCGCGAAACGGTCGAGCGGAGATAAGGATTCCTCTTTGAGCTTCCTCTGCTATTCGTGGCGACCATTTCTATCTTGTTCTCTCAGTGACCTGTCAGTGATTCCCACTACCCCTGTCTTCTTCGTTGCTCTCGTTATCTCCTCTTATCAAGAAATAAGTCAAGGTTTTTGACCCGCGAGCGCGGGTCCAGATGCGTTTGATCGGTTCTGTAACTTTCGAATTTCAAGGAATTTCAGCCGGATCGAGCTTGCAAGGATATCACCGGGGAAGAGGGAAAAATGAAAGATTTATATCGGCTCTATTTACTTTGGCAGGATTTCGAGACACTCGGTCGAAAAATTGCCAGAAAGTCCACTCTCCGCGATTAATTCGCCCGTTGCACAAGCACGCGAAGATTTTCAATGCATCGTAAAGTAGTCCGGATGGAAATGTTTACAAAAACAGAGGGACGAAAGTTCGCGAGTTTCCCCGTGGAACTAAGTGTTTTCGCAAAACAGTTAAAGACCCGTACTTTTATTGTCTTATTATACAGCAGCAGCGATTCTTATTTAAGTTTCACAGGTAAAACATCTGCCTCGGGCTTGCTTCGACCGGTTCGAATAATTTCGCTCGAGTTTTCTGTCGAACTGCTGGATGGAAAAATCACGCAGTCGGAATTTTCCATGCCTTATCCGCGAGAAACGATTCGTAATTACTACTAACGCTAATTATAAGTTACCTTCATTTCACATCATCGTAAACATCAAACGGCAAATTTCCTGCTCGGAGAGCTGGATTTTTAAAATATTCCAAGTTTCGTTTTCGATAAAGCACTAACACCCCTAACGATTCGCAATGATTCCTTGACACAATAAATTCCACAACCTCGTATCTCGACCGATAAGATAAGAAACTGTCATACTCGGTCTGGAACGACGTCGCGCGCTCGATGATTCGCCGAGATTCACTGCTCGTATTTTACACCAGGATGGCTAGTTTCAAAAATCCTCCTCTGTTTCTTACGACCACGGTTATTTGCCGAGCCACACGCGAGACACGGAGAGCCACATCTCGCGATCGACCCGACATCCCTCGACCCGAAAACCTCGTTCAATCCCGAAATACTTGGGCGTTTCCATCGCGTGTACAGCGGATTCGAAGTGTCACCGCGAGTAAAAATCTCGTGGCTATTCATCCGGAGAACGCCCTGCCCATACGATACATCTACGGTCCGTACAAACTGTACGAGCCACCGTACCACAAACCGGTTCGACAAAACCTGAAATACAAAAATCCCGTTTGGAGACCTCGAACCTCCCTCTCTCTCTCTCTCTCTCTCTCTTTTTCCCTTCGAACCGACAATTGCGAAATCGGTGATGGACGATTACTCGGATTACCGCCTATGCAAAAGTCTTGGCCCCGGAATGAACCCAGTCCGACGTACCCCCGTTAAGCAGCTTGTCCGCGGACGATGCACGGGGGGGAGAGTAGAAACGCTGGAAAGAAGAGGGAAACAGAGGCCATGAGGCTCGTCACCGGTGCTCCCCCGAGGCACGTCGGTTTGCATTTAAATTTATAATCCGCTCTTGGCGCGATTCCGTTCGAATGCCTCCGGTAAATTGATTCGCAGCATAAGTTGGGTCCTCGCGCGTCACGGGGGTGGCTGAGCCTTCGGCTCTCGCGCGGATGAACGGAGAGTTCCGTTCATCCGTTGGAACCGTCGGTGGAACGAGGCTTCTGGCCTCGGAGAGTGAAATGTAAAATACGAGACGATGGCGGAGAAGCAGAGACGCTGCGAAGGAAGCGGAAGGAAGAGGAAAGACGGAAAGGGCGGAAGGGTAGGTAAGCGATTTCCAGTTGACTGACTGACATCGGTTGCTTACCCTTGCCTCGGGCCAACCTTCTCGCCGCTCGCTTTGCTCCGCTCCAGTCTCCTGCCGTGCCTCTAGCTGCAACCGCACGTACGGCCGCTTCTTCGACGTCTATGCGACACACACACACGCGCACACGCTCGCATACACACAGACCGAGGAACGTAACGCGCATACCCGAGCTGCGACTACGTTTTCCGCTCGGAGACTCGGCCGCGATTAAGCCGCTTCGCGACAAGACGCGGCAAATTGCACGGTATTTCGAAGAGGCGGTTCCGCTGCACTCGCGCGGTATCCCACCCCTTCCGTGCACCGATCTCCGTCAAACGCCTTCGTTCGCGGCTAGACGAGACCGCGTCGTTTGTCGACGTCGAGCCGGAACTTCTTTCAGGCCAATTACCCGATTCTCAACCCCGCTAATTATCTCGTTATTTCATTTCCTCCCGAACGTCGCGTTTCCGATCGCTCCGCGATGCTTTCGATGGGAAAAAGGAACGCGGCAGTGTCTCTTTGGCCACTGTTTGCCAAAGGATGCGCTTCGCGAAGTGACGGTGTGTGTATTTTCCCGAGACGTCCTCTCTAATTATCCACGAGAGACGAATTTTTCTTGCTCCTTTTCCCGGCATTCGTCTCCGTTGAAGTTTAAACGAATTTGATCGAAATGGCAGCAGAGATTGCGAGGGTAGCGCGAAAAATTTTCTCGGGAACGTGGATGACGGTTAATCGGCGGGATCTCCTGGACGATTTTCGACAAGAAATCCTGGCTCGCTATCTCACGAACGGGGAACAGTGTCCACGAGTTGGCTGTTTCGTGCCGGCGCCAACGGCGCGATTACAAGGGACTCGCGGAGACAAGAGCTTCCAAATTGCGGCGGAGTGTTTCGCAACTTCGCTCGAAAGCGCACAGCGATATCCCCGAGGGAGCCAAGCATGCGAAACATCGCGTCCCCAAGAAATCTCGGCTGCATAATTCAAAAACATGCTACTTTCGCGTACGAGCGTCCGCTCGCGATGGAAATTCTTAATGCATCCGGCGAGACGTATCCATCCTCACGGAAACCACGTAATTGGAAAAACTGCTACGAGTCACGGCTGATTTCAATTACCGTCTTCGAGGTTCGCTCCATATGTGACCCCGTGCGGATGAAATTCGTTCGTGGCAAAGGGAACGAAACGATCATTGTCTTTGTGCAATTATTTATTATTAAACGTTTAAATATCGAGCGTAGATAGTTCATAGATCATGGTTGTAGGGAACGTATACAGCCTTCTGGAGCAATCTTTCTAAGGTATAGGAACGTAGGGATATCTTTGATTGGCTGGTATAAGGAATAGGAGATGTTGTTTTATTCCAGTATATTTATTACGAGCTGAAAGAGACTTAGGAATAAGGTGTAAACTAAAAGACTAGACTGATAACTGATCTATGATCACGCAACTCACACTCGCACGTCAACTCTTTCTCAAACTCCGTATAGGGCTGTCCTCTTTCACGTTCTTGCACCCTTATTTAAACCTTGCACTTTGCCTTGGAAGCCAATTGATTTGATTTGATTTGAATCCAGTCACTTGGATTCGATACTGCCATAAGTGTCCCATGCGGTCACTCGTCCTCCCATATGCACTCCAGAGTGAACACTCGGCCTGAAACCCAGACTGCTGTTCATTTCCCATCACCAGCCAGGTAGGCCCAAGTGTTCCCTTGCATTCGCTCTCAAACTCTCTCAATTCCTGCAATAATGTTAGATTCATAAACGAAGCTGTCCTAGTACTGCTCGATTCCAAACTCCAGTGGTGATAAAATCGGATAATATAGGATATGTCGGGCAGAAGAATGGCTACCGAGTATTTTCCAGAATCGTTTCACCTAATAGCAAGCTTAGAAAAGTCGCCAGGCTTCATCTCCTACTCTCTACGTGTCTAGCCCAATGGTCACTTCTGCTCGCTGTCAATTATGCGAAAACATCCGCGATATCCCTAAACTTTCGCTGCTAATTGGTTGTCATAATCCTGGACCACGTAATAGCAAGTTTAGAAAAGTCTCCAGGCTTCATCTCCTACGCTCTACGTGTCTAGGACAATGGTCACCTCTCTCTGGATCATCCTATTTAGGTGGTCTCTGTCAATTATGCGAAAACATCCGCGATGTCCCTAAACTTTCGCTGCTAATTGATTGTTACAAACCTGGACCATCTACAGATCTACTTACAATCCAAACTGTACAAACATCAATCCATAAACAAGCTAGACTCTAACTTTTCACGGGATGAATCGGATCTATGACACTAGCTTCGAATCAACAGCTTATGGCAGCTTCGTTAAGAAAGGGAAACCACTGCTGACCAATTCTGCCGGATCCTCGGACCGGCGATGATCTATCCACCTTTCGGAAATTCCATCCCGGCAGATGCTCGTTTAATTTTCCGCGGCGCGATCGTAATCGGAAGCAAGCGAAACAAAAATTGCGTTCTTTTGAAGGCATCGAGGCAAACGGAACGCAAACACGGGACGCGTCGCGTCTACGGGAAATCGAATGGACTGTTCGGTCGCGGGTTAACTTCGTTTGATGGACGACGGTGGGACATGGGAAACGGGGAACGAAACAAAGGTATACACGCGGTGGACAGTGAGAGAGAGAGAGAGAGACCGTCATGGCCATGCATCTGCGAGGATCGCGGGAAATAAAAGCATCCAATTTCCTGGGGATACCTCGTCGGATCTGGCCAGACCCTCTGCTCTTCCTCTATTTTTCGTCGCTGTTCCGCTCATCCGCGGGAAAGAATAGAACGAGTTTCGCGTTTTTATCTGAGCACACGCGATGCCAAATCCAGCCGCTAAAGTGAATTACAACGAGCCACGCCGTCGCCGCGTCTTCGCGCGAAGAACGGGGCGGACAACTTCCGGCTTCCGGATTTATCGCCAATCAACAGCGAACTTTCGTTTACGCCTTGCGTTCCCCGCTTCGTCCGCGTATCCACTGTTTTCTATACTTCCCGAGATTTTCTTACCAATCTTGCCCGTTTAAACGGAACGCCAGTTCCTCCGGTTCTATTCGCCATTTTCTTGCCCCCGATCGGACAAGAAGTTGGCGAGTATCGAGAGATCTCGCGATGGATAAGGGATACTCTCTCGATCTCGACCGCTCGCGGATTTTCTCGGAGATTTTACATAGCGCCGGAGCACGTTTGAAATTACAAAAAGAGAGGGAAGTTTCCCGAGATGTTTAGAGTTTGGGGAAAGTAACGGGCAGAGAAAAAGCGGTTAATCCGCGAGTGGATCGAAACGAGGTCCCACGAACGGTCGTCTGCCGGGTATTCCCGGCTTCTTTCCTTCGTTATTATTCCCTTAGCCGCAAGAATGTTCGGGTTTCTTTATTCCACGGCGAATCGTTAGCCGGTATCGAGGAGCAAGGCGGCGGAGGAGGGGGTCGCGTTCGTTTCCATCGAACGGCTGCAAACAATATCGGGTGCTTTAAAACGTAGATGAAAAGCGCGAAATAACGAAGTGGCGTAAGCGAAAAATTTACTCGGTTGTCCGGCTGAAAAATCGCGGATAAAAATGGAACGTAATTACTTCCGTTTTCGAAGTCATTCTCGCGAGCATTTTCATCCCCGATAAAACGGAAGCCTTCTTTCGCGTTGAGCCCCCGACCGTTCTCATCCCCTGCTGCGCCGATAAAACATTTGAAAAGGTCCCTATCCAAAATGGCTCGCGAAACGCGCAATTAACGCCCAATTACCCGGCCGTATAGTCGGTCAGCGCGTAATTACATTCACTCCCGGTGTAGCCTTTAAAACACGTTTATTTATGTACTCTCATTTCGCCAGCGTACACGCTATGACCGCCGGGTGAATCGATAAATAGCGAGCGGGGACGATAAAATCGCCGATGGCGCGCGATTCGCGCCACCGTGCCCCGGCCACTTGTATTTAAAACCTTGAATAACGCTGCGAAGGAGCAACTCGCGATATTTTATCTCGTTGCATCTATTATCGTTCGTTGTCGCGCGTACTTCGCGGGGTTCCAAGTCGCGCGAGGGCAAAAATTAATCATCCAGGCCGTTACATTTTTATCGAACCTGCGGGACAAAGCTCGGAATCAGCGAAGCTCGATCCACGGCGACCAGCGCTTGCCGGCATTCGCGTTATTTCATCGAAATCGCCGCGTGGAAATTTGCATTTCCCTGTCACACCGATACCTTAAATCATCGCGGGGAACCGACACGCGCCGTGCAAATGTCAACGCGATACTTTTTGCTAATTAATTACCGCGGCAATAATTCCCATCCAATCGTCTGGAAATCCACTTGACGAGCCGGCCGAATCGAAATGAAACCGTCAATCACGGTAATGGAATAATTCAATCTTGTCCGCGAACGAGAAAAGTAAATAAACCGGGGAAATCCGAAACGGTCGTAAACTATGGTCGCCTAAACGGTGCGCAACCCCTTCGATGGGGTTGAGCTTCGCACGAACCACGTGGAAAACAGAGAAGATCGTGGGAAGAACGTGGGAAGAAAGACGGAGAACGGAAGACACTTGAAACAAGATGGCGCGTATCGGTTCGGATTCCGCGAATCGCGCGGAAACAAGGGGAAACGAAGGAGAGACACCGCGGTGGAAATTCAACCGGATTTAATAGACAGTCCCCGGTCGAACCGAGCACGACCCGCAGCGGCATCAATAACGTTAATTAACATATCAACGAGACAATTCCGGAGATGCGTTTCCCGGTGGTAATACCTTTACTGCGACCATTCTGTGTATCTGAGCTGGCTCATTCAAATCTTGATACAGCCAGCGCGTATACGTGTTCGTGTACGGTGGCTCGCGTTCCATTGTCGCATCAAGGGTCGGATACGTGACCCCATAGTTCACCATTGTATCGGACGTATGGTTTTGAATTAATTGCCACGCGGCATCGACGGGCCGCGGGATTCGATTCCCCGTTCCTCCGGTTCTATCTATGCACGAATTTCCCAACGATCCGCCCACGTATTTTCCAGCCTCGCTAATCCTCGGCTGGATAAAAGTTTCGATCGGAGTTACGAGGTTACGCCCAGATAAGCGACTTTTATCGATCTGTACGGAAAAAATTGTTTCTTTTTTAACCTCACGCCCCTGGCTTTCTGTCGTTTTCGTGTCGGCTTTATAGATATTTTCCCACACCTTCTTGCACCCATTTTTCTCCATCTCTAGATCGTACAGCACGTTTTCGATTAATTAAAAATTAAGAAACTATACCGAAAGATTAGTTAGGCGGTAGAATCGATATAAAGTCATTTATTTCGCTGATAGGACGTTTCTCTCGTCGTTTAAATGAAAACAGGCAGGATTACTTGGTCGATGGATTAGGCGAGTGATACATTGTAGGAGTCGATCGGAGAGTCAGTTAGTCAGTGGCAACAAGCTCCGGAACACGGAGAGTGAAATAGTTGGAGTTTAGAGAGTTAAGAAGTTCGTTAAAGAATTTGCAGAATTTATGCAAGTTTATGGCGGGTATCCGAGTTAATAAGTATTAAACGCAGTTGCCGTTAATCAAGAAACTTTCTCGCACTGTGTACACAAACATTCCTACACTGGCCGCAATCTCTTCTTTCCCCGGTCCCTTCGCCGAACTCCATGCAACTTTCTTTCCTCCGTCCTCTTCGTCGCTCTTTAATTTCCTCGCTGGAATTCGCGGTTATTTAAAGAAACCATACGGTTCGAACGTCATCCGTATCATTCTCGAGGCATCCGAAATCCAGCCGATTCAACCTGTTCAAACACTCGCAACCGAGATTGCGTTCCTGAATAATTGCACAGAAGAATTATATAAGACGCGCTCGGTACGAGCAATCATGCAAATGCAGCCGGAATCGATTCCCATCCTTCTTTCCCTCGTTCGTTTCAATGTACCGACTAACTAACCGATGGCGACGCGGCTGTAAGCCGACGGGGACTTCAAAAGAATTAATTTCCATAATTATCTTAATTCCGACGTGGGTTCAAAGGCGACCAGAGCCGGCGAATTCGTCGTGCGTGGTATCGTCGAATTATTCGCGAGGAATAATTTCGTCGCGATGATAACGGCGCGACCAGGTCGCGGCGACATCGTTTCGTTAATTAACGCCGAATTTTCGGTAAATAGTCCCGGATGAAACTCGGAATCCCACGGGCGAGCCCTTTCAGAGACATCCTCTTCGCGGAGGCTCGGAGAACTTGCAACCAGGTCACGATCATTCTTCCCGTTACATCGCGAAACCTGCTTGCTCAGATATCTGCAAGATTACGTTAAAGGGAAATAAAATTACCCGTTTCTTCGCGGAGACGAGCTTTCCTATCTTCGGATGGGAATCCGGAATTTCTGCGGCAGCCTCTGGAAATTCTCCGGGTACCGATTTCTCCTCGATCAATGGCGAGTATAAATAAATAACGTGCAGGTAACCCTCCTGTAACACGGTAGATAGGTTCCTAGGAAATGCCGTGATATGTGAAACCGTGTTGTACGAGACCCAAGAAACGGGCCATGGAGACCTTCGGTTGGATCTCATATCCATGCCAGACCTGAAGTGGCCCAAGAGTAATACGCCAAATCGGGTATCTCCCCGGACGTACTCCTTAAGCCTACTAGGGTCAAGTGCGGGTTGACTTCCTCCGCTGGTTGGACCATGCTCTTTTCATTGGTATGATGATCTAAAATTCGCAACCAACATCTGCCGCTATATCCAAAATGGACCAGGTACGTCAGAGCAGCGCATAGGCGCCGAGAAGCTTAAGAAACAATAGTTGTACGAGACCCAGAGCCAGTACAAAAAGTGAGGTTATGTTCCGAAAACTTATTAAAAACGAATTTTTCTTTAATTCTACACAAGCAACTTAATTTTGATTAAAAATATAAATGTATGTACAACACAAAAGGAAAATATTATTTTAATTTAATGCAACTTTAATTTAATAAATTTCTTCGTCGTCACTGCTCGGTATAATCAACCGAGAACGTTTTTTCGGGGGAATGATGTCGCCTCCATTTTCAGAACTATTTTCTTCATTTAAAGTTCTTGCATCTTCTTCCCTCTCAAAAAAATCTGTAATTTCACTTTGCTTGCTGGTTCTTACCAGGTCGTTGCAAATTTCTCGGTATAGAGCTGAACAGTTTTGCAGCTCCCTTTTGAATTTTCGGCTTCTTTCAGCGGAAGGGTCCGCATTCAAGACAAATGACTCGAGATTTTCAACTAAGCTTAGGCCTTTTTGTAATTTTTTAATGTTAAATTATTAACTGCACGATCTTCGTCAGTGCCGGTGTCCTCAGAATCGATTTGATTTACAGCTTCAGGTGACATTTCCATCAAATCCGTTATAGTGAAACCGCGTTATAGGATGCCGTGTGTTGGAAATTCGATTTGATTTACAGCTTCAGGTGACATTTCCATCAAATCCGTTATAGTGAAACCGCGTTATATGCCGTGTGTTGGAAGTATCAAGGGGGTATCGCGTCGTTCCCTTGATCTTCCTGGGTTCCGCCCGAAATAATTCGTCTTCGCGGTTGTAAGATATCCCGATGTGGATGGACGGTTCGATGCGACACGTACCTCGTCGACTTAAGGAGGAGATACGAAAATCGTCTCGTGTTTGAAGAGAACCGTCGTTTCTGGCGTGTCGAAAGGAAGAAGTTTAGAAGGAACCGGTGTCTCTCGGATCTCGTACGGAACTGAGCTCCTCGATCTTCCTAAGATCGTCCTTAGGACAAATCGGGAGCTCGCCAAATATGATTGGCTGTTTTTGACCAAGGGCGTTCCCTTGGTTCGCGAATCCGTGACCTTGGAGATTGAGGGAAGGTTCCCCCGAAAAACAACGATAGTGGAGGAAACCCTCTCCTCCAAGGTGGGGTACCTGGGGTTCACCCGCGCGCTGGTCAACCCATCGGTCGTTTGTTACCCCTAGCGAAGGCCTGAGGCTTCCAACGTGTGCGGACCACGTGGAGCCCTCAGGCCTATTGTCAGCCAAGTCTTAAGAGCCGTCGCCTAATTTCGTTAAATTAGGGATTTCCAGGATTCTCGTGTTCCGCGACACGAGAAGTCAAAGAAAAAAGATAAAGCAGTCAAACACGCTGAAGGCATGGAACAGGAAATTCCGATGCCGAATTGTTTGACCCTAAGACCTGGCTGTTGGAAGACCGTAACGGGTCTTCTTTGTTCCACGACGGAACACCGTGTTGTAGGAGGATTGCCGCAATTTATGAATCGTGTTATAGGATACCTGCACATCAAAATTACGGTGAAATTGAAAACAAAATACTTGGTCTCAAGCTCACCGAGTATAAAATATACGCTGAGAAAAAGCTGCTGGAATTTCTCGGGTCAGATCTCTCAGCTTATGGTCGGGTAATTGAAATCGCGCGGAACATAATTTTACTCCGGGATAGATCTTGATCGCGGGTCTGCGGAGTGATCGACGGTTGGGTTCGAAGATAACGAGGCGTTCGAGGGAAATAGGAATTATTTTCTCACCAACGCGCGCTGCCATTATGGCGATGAGTGGCAAGACTCTTCCACTGGCCATCGCGGGGGAACAGTTCCTAGATGCAAAACGAGGAAACGTAATTGGGACCTCGCGTCTTCCTTTTATTTCCGATACACTTTCGTCGGAAATAATCACGGTTGCAAACCGATATTGTCGCTGATCTCTCCTACTTCCCGATATTATTCTCCGCGATACCAACCACGCTTTCTCCGAGTCTCGTTCCGAAGCTCAGAAATAAATACTTCAGGAAAGGAAAGTTATATTTATTCGACTGGTCCGCTTTCTCCGCGACTGCCATAAGTTTCGCGCAAACTATTCCACGGAACGCGTTCGCTTCGTAATTGCTGATTGAACGAATAGCGTGATTTGTAAACCGTGGATGAGGAAGGCTTGACGGGATGCTGAGGTACAATGATACTGTTCAACGCGAATTTTAACCCTTTGCACTAGACGATTTTTTGACTAGAGAAGAGTAGAAATTCAAAGATTCTCTACTGACAAAACTGACGATACTTTTTTGAGCAGTAAATAAAGAATTGTATAATAATAGAATTGTAGAATTATTTAATTATTACCTCGTACACTGTTAGATTACATGAAATTTGATATATTAATTAATATCGATCTTCCAAATTTTATGAAATGGTGACTGAAACTCACCTCTCGAGTGCAAAGGGTTAATATATTTATTATCGCGAATTTTCCACCATGTATACGTAGCTTTACTGAGGAGCGAAACTCAGGTCAATTGGGAAGAACCCTGAACGATGCATCGAGCCCTTAACATGACCAAATATGGAGGCATCGGATCTATATAAAGAAGGTTAACCCATTCGAGACCGATTGCGTACCGTGTGTACAATAATAATAATGAGCATTTATCAGTTATTCTGAGTAGTCGCTACTGGGGACCGTGTTCGAAAAAAGTTGCCGTCTCGAACAGGTTAAGAGTGGTTGGATGACAGTTTTGACGATTAATTATTGCAAGCTGAGTTGTTATTGAATTGTAAAATTGAATATTATATTAAGTTGAGAATCGATCTAGATTCTTGTAAATAAATAATTCGTATGTTTAATCATCACTCGTACACGTTTATAATTTATTAATAAATTACCAACACCGTCAATCTCTACATATGTGTGGGGGGTTCTCCACCGTTCTTCCATCGTTGAAAACGATGCTAGAAGCTACGAAAAGAAGTCCAGGGGCTCCTAGTGGACTCATCGGTAAGGCTATCCTAGCAGCCTCTGTCTTAGACTACTTAGGGGTACTTAGGAGAATTTGAAAATTGCGTATACAGGAAACAGAGGGTTTTTACCGAGGACTTGAGAAAAAATCCTCGAACCTCTTTTTAAATAGGAATTCATCTACTTTCTGGGTTGAGAATAATGCCGCTACATATGTCTTGTAATATCCATTGGGTAATACTTGTACTGCAATAGTCTTCTTTCCTGAAAACGAATCGAGTTTGGATTAGGTTTAAAGCGAAGTTTCACGCGAAAATTATAAATCTTAGATTTATTCTCATCTTAAAATTCAACTGGGAGTTTATTTTCGACAAATTCATGTTAAAAAGTCATTCGTAAAGAGCGAGGAATCATGGCTTCTTAGAAGAACTCGCATCTGTCTGAACCCGAAGTTGATAGAGCAATTTAGATCACGGATTCGTGTTCAGGGAAGCAGACTGTACAATCATCGCCTAATGGATATTGCAGATTAGAGAAAAAGTTAAAATTTGTTAGACAATGTAATCAACGAACCGCGTTACGGGGCGTTTCCCTGTTACGAGTGAAGGCGAGACGGCGAAGGGAACTGAATCACCACGATTCCATCTCCGTTGCGTATTGCCCGTTGCGTAACTTCTCCAATCCACGGCCATTTACCAGCGTAACCTTCGCGGCAGGGAGAACGAATCCTTTGAAGTTGCTCGCGATCGAAGGAGCAATTCCGGCCTGCGAATCCAGCCGATGCGATGGTTGTTCTCGTCGCAGAAAGTGGGAAGCAACTGCGATAAGAATGCGAGCTTGCTTCCCTGACGGATGCTATTTATTAAATCCGCCATTTTGGCGAACGAAGGGGGATCAAAATTTTGCCATTACTATTAAAAATTTTAGCAGACCGGAGAATTTTGGAAACAACTTTGAACCATCACGCGCGCGAGTACGTTGCTTCGTTGGAATTGGTTCGGGGATCCCGAGGGTGCTCTGAACGGGGTGAAACGGACGTTTTATATTTAAGGGGGATCGAAGGATCGATGTCGCGTGCGTGTTTCGGTCGCCTGTTCCAGGGGTCGTTGATAGCGTACGCTGGAACCAGGATCCATCAGCATCGAGCACACCATAGGCCACGCGTGATTGGTATCGACTCGCACGGCCCAAGGACTATTACTGTCCATTCTGCTGATCTCAAACTTGCCAATAGCACGTTGATACATCTCGTGGCTATTAAATTTCGCGACTCGACGCTTGTCTAGCGAAACTCGTGACACGGTCGTTTAAACGTCCCGCTCGAAAAACGACCAATTTCCGCATGACCACGGTTTTCGATTGCAAATCGGGCGTTCCGTCGCTGCCGCGGTGCAAGTTCCTTTCTAACATCCATCTCGCAAAGTCAACTTCGTAACTCGGGGCGACGATGGAGAGTAAATGTTTCGCGCGGCGAAGGGAAATATCGGATCGAAGATTGCCAAAACTAATTAGCCTGTAGCAGCAAAGGGGTGGCTTTCGGGCTGGCTCGAACAACGGTTCGTTACTCAACTGTGTATCGTCTTTTCGTTGCAGGTGCGAGGGTGGCTGGCTGCAGCTCGAGGGTGGCGCGAGGGTTTGCGGCCGCAACGAGCGTTTCGATCGACCGGTCGTCCTGTTCTCCGACCAATCGGTCCCGACCCTCCATATGCAGTGAGTATACCTATTACACCTATGTTATATACGCATGGCCGTTATTATCACTCGCGTGCCGACTTATTTCAGTCGCAGCTCGATGCTGGCAAAAGTTAGGGGGAGGGGGGCTGCTCGAAAAATATTTAACCGGCTGTTCTCCTATTTCGCGCTCGATCCTCGCTGTTCTGTCGAACAACTAACGTATTCGCGACGAAGGAATCAAGCTTTTCGTGTATTTTTCTGTCTCTTTTTATAATAATTTCCTTTCGTTTTGATATATTTTAGGGTTGACGGTGCACGTGCGACACACGTGCAACCCCGTTCGAATTACGCGATATGGATAATTTACAGGCTGAAACCTCGAGAAGCTTCGTAACGCGTCGTTAACGGGGCCGTTGATTTAATAACTGCGGATTACTCGAGTATTGGGGTAGAAGAAAAGGGTGAGAAACGAGGGCGAAACTGGTAGCGAAAGGGATAGGTAGTAGGTTAGGGAAGAAACTAAAGCGGAAGATCGTTGCAATCGCGATACGATTCGCGTTAGTTACAAACCCCACGAACTGTAATGGAAGAGTGCAATCGGAATGAATTGCTGCTTTACGAAATCGATTTAACATCGTTGCGCGAATTACCGTGGACGCAGAGGCCGACAACGATACCGGGAAAGAGATAGAATTCTGGCTCCATTACGAAATAGGAACACGTTCTTGGCTAAGTGCTTCTTATTACTCCTACCCGGCACCGTTTCACTTAGCCGAACGAACAGCGAAAGCGTTCGCGTATCGAGTTTTACCCTTAAACGCCCCTCGCTGTTAACGAAAAAAATCCTTCCACCCCGTTTCTGTTATTTTCGTTTCAATTTTCGAGCGTACACGCGCAGTGGCTTCGGTTGCGGTCAAAGAAATGAAATACGAAAGGAATTAAACAGAAAAGAGGTATTCGAGGAATATACTCCTCGGCTGAAGGAGACCCTCCAGTAATTAATTGGCTCTTTTTCCCTTTGTCCGCCATTCACGCGACGTTATCCGGCGTTTTTACGTGCCTTCATTTAAATGCAAATTAATTTACCTTCTCACGAAACGGAACGGCTTCCCCATCGTCGACTGTTTCCAGGCCGCGATTACTTTTCGTTAGGAAGATCGTGTCGGGCGTTAAACTTCCCCCTCGATCGTCAAGCATTAATTGCGTCCTCCTAACGCGATTAATACTCGCGACTGGTTCGACCACCTTCTACCCTCCGTCCGAGCGAGTCGTTAACGGTGGATGATATTTAATTCACGGTGTAAGCTACTTTCCAAAGCTATTCGATTAATTGAGAAAACAAATGAAGACGTTGGTACTGGAATCTTACAGCGTCTGATTATTTGAAACAAATAGTGCCCAGGTATTTCTCTTAATTAGCAGCGTTATCGATTGCTCGAATTTTCGAGACAACCTGGCACCTCGTCTCGCTTAGGATTCGCCTAAAGGATTCGTTCAGAAATGTCCGCGATATTTATTATCCAACCTCTTAGCACGATTAACCTCGTTGCGAGCACTCGGCGAGCTATATCACCCTTGAACCGTTCTTCTGCATAATTCCGGCTATTTTCCTTGCGGCAATGACGAAGATGGAAATTCGTCCAAACAATTCCCTTTCCGACTTTCCGAAAGCGGGTAATTCGTAATTATTCGGGCATCTGAATAATTGATTAACGGGTTAGAGCAAGAGTGGGGAACGAGAAGATCGCAGAGGCGAGAGGTCTGAACGCGGAACAAAGCAGGTGGAACGTCTTGGTCGCTCTCGATCGTTAATCGACGACGGTGCATATATCACTCGGAGATGCCGAAAAACGCTTTCCCTTGCGCGAAACTCGTTAAATATTTATGGCGGAATCGCCATCCGCGATGTATACTCGAACGTGATCCTATAAATAAAACATCGGCGTTTTCGTTACGCATCTTGCGCTCTTTTTCCACGTTTCTTCGTCCCCTCGCGATTATTTCCTCGCGCTGAAAGCGTCTTCCACGATTTTCACAGTTCCCGGGAAAGCTTTCGCGATCGGTTTTCATTTCGACGTTGCTCAAACGTGCAGCTGAAAATGGAAGCTTTGCGTAACTTTCCTCGGCGACTTCGTTAGCGGGAATGATGCTAATACTCTTATGAAATTTTCTTCTTACGTCTGGTAATTTATAACGTTGTCCGTTTCCTGGCCCCTGCTCTTCTCCCCACTTCCACCCCCGCAGGCGTCCGGCCAATTTGTTTACTTCATTACGAGTTCTTGCTCGCAGTTCCTTTGTATTTTTCTGCTTTGATGTCGCCAGTTAATGCTCGCTTAAGCTAGCACAGCTTAGAGCTCGAGCAAGGATTCTTTCGCGATGCTGGAACGTCGCCTCGTCCTTTCAACCCTGTTCGATAACGAGACGAATTGCGTCATTCGAGCTGCGCGAGGAAAAATGGCGACGAAAGTACGGAAGCATTATTTTAATGATCAAACGAATGCGAGTACTCCCCGCGACGACGTTCATTGTTTCGACATACGGGTACGTCCACGTAGTTACTCAGCCGTTTTGTCATAAATGGCACGCATGCAGGGGCAGGGGATGAGTTCCGCCATTTTTCAGAACCGACACAATAGCGCATGTCAATTTTCCACGTTCACGGGATTTTTCGAAACACGCGGGTGACTCCCAGTTTTATAAGCGACACAATAGCGCATGTCAACTTCTCCTGCCCCGAAAATATTTCCCGAAATCCCGAATTGACCTTCCGTTTTTTAAACAGGCTACTCTGGCGTGTATCTTTGAACGACAGTTATAACTGTCGTTATCGAAAAGTGACTTTGATCACGGCAGACGCAACGAGTTGCCAATCCGCGTCCATCAAATGTCAGAGATGAAAGAGAGGGTTGGAAAAATTCGCGATGTCGGGTCTATTGGCAGGGGTAGCTTAAACCGCAGACACCTAATGATTCCTGTTTTCAATTTCCAAGTCTGCTGGATACAGAGGGTCGACTTCGATAGCTCGTGTCGATCTTCACCGCGAATTCGTGGTCATCCGTCGTGTCACAGTCGCCGTGTTTCCCATCTAATCGCGGGGATTGGCAATTTTACAGGCAAACTGACAATTCGCCGGGCGGTGTAGCTCGAAATAAATAAATCGAGCCGATTGCGCGTGTAATCGGACTCGGTTTCTGCGGTCGCGCGACGTTCATGCGACCGACCTAGGACGGTTCATCAATTTCATAAATTGTCGCGCGATCAGCCGGAGCGGATCCGCAATAATCGAACTAGCTGCGGACCAACTTTGTTTCCGTTGACCGTATTGCGGTGACGTTAATTGGAAAGTAGGGAATCGGCCGATTAACCCTTTAGTCGGCCAACCGTAATCGCTTCGGATAGATTCGTTCTGCTGCGTCAAGCTAGAAAATAGGATGAGCAGCGTTTCCCTTAAGGTGCAGGTAATCCGTGTTAATTGAAACGCTAAGAGACTATCCGTCGATATTTTTCTAGGAGAATTAGGAACGAGAGATCGTTCGGTTGTTGCGTTCTTCCTTTCTACGTAAGATCCTTTTTCATTTTATTCTTGACATCGTCTACACAAGGATCATCCCTTAGCACGTTAACGCGTTAAAACCCAGACTCTTCAAGTGGGCAAAGTGTTCGTAAAACTCGGAGATACTGTACCAATTGTTATAATGTGGATTCCTAAACGTTAGGTCCAAAGATGGCGAAGAATTTAACACCAAAAGCTAGCACCTTTTGGTCCTAGTTTGGGCAGGTTCCTGAGCACCGACTAGACCCGAAAGTCTAGCGCCAGTCCTTGGGGACCGGCGTGGTACTGAACGTGTTAAACGCCACAGTGATCTCTACGAACCCGTGTTAGACTTTTCGTTTGAGCCCAGGCTTTCCTCTGGAGCCGTCAAGTGGGCCTAAACGGAATAGCAGGCAAAACAGACTGAGCGTTTAACGTGAAGTGGGCGAAGTGTTCGTAAAACTCGGAGATACTGTACCAATTGTTATAACGTGGATTCCTAAACGTTAGGTCCAAAGATGGCGAAGAATTTAACACCAAAAGCTAGCACCTTTTGGTCCTAGTTTGAGCAGGTTCCTGAGCACCGGCCAGACCCGAAAGTCTAGCGCCAGTCCTTGGGGACCGGCGTGGTACTGAACGTGTTAAACGCCACAGTGATCTCTACGAACCCGTGTTAGACTTTTCGTTTGAGCCCAGGCTTTCCTCTGGAGCCGTCAAGTGGGCCTAAACGGAATAGCAGGCAAAACAGACTGAGCGTTTAACGTGTTAACCCTTCGGTCCCGGTTCTGGGAACTCTGGAGATTAACTGAGTCTAGGAAGGTCTTGTAAAACCTATTCTACGTCAAGGGAAAATCCACGCACTTCGAGTATTTCGAAATGTCCAGACCAGAGACTCGTAGGGTTTAATCCTGTATCGTGCGATTGATTTCAACGATACAAAGATCTCGGCACTTCGATATCCTTGAAGGGATATCGTGAGGGATTAAATAAGCATTTAGGGGTCCTGGCCACGGTTGTTGAATATCGGTTTGCCACGGGTATCCTCGTTTGACCGTGGTGCTAGAAGAGACGAGAGGAAAAGGAAGGAATGCGTTTCGTTTCTCATCGGTAAAGCTTTCTAGCTGACTCTGCCTCAGATAGAGATACTTAAGTGGCATAGGAACTTCTACTTAAGGGAGGTCGAGGATTCACCGAGGACTTGCGAGAAAGTCCTCGAACCTCCTTTGAGTAGGCATCCATCTATTGGTGAGGTTGAGAATGATGGTTGCTACAAGCGAAAAACCCTATATCGGACTTCGTCGAAGTTTATTATATTATAGAAAACAGTGTAGCTCTTAGGAAAATGGTCTGTATCGAATCTATATCACCAACAACAGAGCTTTTCCAGCTCTGGTCCACTCGTCGTAGTCCTCGTGTCCGCGAGCCACGAAGGCTAATCGTAAAGACATAAACCAGGCCCCCATAAACTCGGGACCCTCAATGTCGGTAAAGTAGTTTTCTTCTTCGCCATTACGGATGCGTTCCTACGTCCTAAACCAAATTCGCCAACGGAGATAAGTGACGCATAATTATCGCGTATGCAAATCCAGCGCGACTTTCTCCTCCCGAAAATAGGACTCATTTTTGCAACAGCACAGATAGTAGAGTCTTTGTTCTCGGCTGAACGTTATTATTTAAGAGGTTGAAACCGGGGTAATCAGGAGCAGCCGTTGTCGAAATAAAGCGTCTCGTGGGAGGCGGACTAGTCCGTGGTGTCGGCGGGATTCGACAAACGTCGCGCGAATTTCGCCAGCGAGGTGATTCTGGGCTGGAAAAAAAGAGGGAGGAATCGCTTTTGACCTGAAAACGTCTTCCACGCTATTACCAGCCATTTTCGCGGCAGAGGCCGCCGATGCTGTTCGGCCCGCTCGATGAAATTTATATAAGTTACGAAAGTCGAGTGTAATGTGGCAAACTGGCGGTGCGCGACTGGCATAAATGTGCCACGGCATGATTTATGGCGTCTAACTTCCGCCCCTTAACTTCCACGATCACCCTATCTTTTCGCGGGACCATGGAAGAAGGTATCGACGACAGTCTTTAATTTAGTAGATTGCCATTCAGCTGCTTTCGCGAAAGTCCCTCCGAAAACTGAATAACGCCGAAATGTGCAAAGAGGGTTAGTACGGAGATAATGACATATAAGTTTGATATAGAGGGATATAAAATCGTCTGGAATCGTAACTCCGTCTCAAGGTCACGCAAATGTCAACTGAGATCGATGAAGCTCAACGAAGGTCGCGTTAAGGTCGACTAAGGTCAACCTAGGTCCACCAAAGTTGGGTCAAGATCGATTAAAGTCGAATCAAAGTCGACCGAGGTCGGTGAAGGTCAAGCGAAGGTTATTCCTTCGCGAAGAATGATCTCAGGAATTATCTTGACTAAATCCTAGTAGATAGTGGTTCAGAGGATTGAAAAGGAATTGATGCTTCTTTAATAACAATTGCAGCATTATTTACTGAAAGATATCACTCGTTCGCACATATTCTCAGGTCTTTTACTTGACTGCCACTCTGCAAATGTCTTCTCAGAACTCTCTCTCAACGATAACTGCATTCCACATGCTAATCCTTCGTTTCATTCTAATTTCTAGCCTTCAAGGATATACCTAGTCTTTCTCTAACCATAAATATCCCATCTGCTAAAGCCACTTACACGCGGTCATTTTCATCCTTCCGTATGCACTCACAGGTATTAACCTGAGATTACGTATTTCACTCTTTTACAACCATTATTTAACGTCAAACACTCTTCGCATTCTCTCAGGGCCGTACCTATTCCATTCCCACGGTATCGTTGACTTTACAGTCGTCTCTTGGCACTCCTTGCTCAGACATGTCAATCAGTTATAAGACAACCAGCGTTACTTTGCTCGCAATTCCAATGTTGGGAATTTCGTGAATGAAATAACCAAGTGATTAACGTGCAGAAAAGTAACCGTATTCAGTTATACAGCAATTGTATTTATAAAGGTTTAATATACGTGAAGTTTATACACTTTATGCAATATACAAATGAAATACTAGAGTCTTTTTAACGCCACTGTAAGTCACAATATTGTAATGGAATACACGAATCGAACTAATAATCCCACTTATGGGATTCTAACGGGGCTTACTAATCTAGTGACGCCACAGTCAGCACTGACCGAATATTCTCTAAAACCGAACTCTCCCGAAGGGACTCCCTAAGCAGCACTGTCTCACGAAACTATCAACTCTCAACTCTATTCTCAACTCTCGACTCTCTTCCTATCTTCCAGAGCGGGCCTTTTTAAGCCCGTCTGGAAGGCAGGGACCTCCCCCGAAGGAGGAGAAAGCTCCCCCACGTAACGCTCTGGGGAGGAAGGGATTCCTCCTTCGGGTTAGGCTCTTCCTAGGGTCACCCACGCGGGGACCCCTCCCGAGAGGTGTCCGCGGACGCGTGACCCCCAGTTTACGATGGGGAAACCGGGGTTGCGCGAGGCTACCTCACGTGACCTGGCCCCGACTCCCCGAGACCCATCTGGCCGCCAGACTCTAACGGGACCTCCATACCTGCGAGGTCTAACGATATCCTACATTCTTACAATATGTAAAATATCCGTAGTGTTCCTGATTTGAGAGTGAGGAGCTCCGAGGGACAGCAGGCTTGTAGCGACCATCATTCTCGCCCTCGCCACTAGATGGACCCCGCCTTCGAGGACTTTCCCGCAAGTCCTCGGAAAACACCCAGTTCCTATATATATAACTTCCCGTCTTTCCAATAGTATCCCCAGTGTCTCAGGCAAGGGCCTGCTAAGCAAGCCTTACCGATAAGTCCGCTAGCAGGCCCAGGACGAAACGCCATCCATTTTCCTACCGTCTCTTCTAGCAACACCAACCAACGATACCTGTGACGAGTCGACTTGAAACGATGGTGGGGGAGGGACCCTTATAGGCTCTTTTAAATCCCCAAAACCGACCCCTTGAAATTCAAAGGTCGGTATTAGCCTGCAACCTTTAACAGGCCTGTCGTCATCGTTGCATGAGCGTTAGCTGACTTCCAATATCCAATATATTTTACACGAGTGTACTTTACAGTTTCTTAAATGAACGACTGGATACGCGACGCAATTGTTATCGTTCTATCGTGTAAATCGGACGCAAAGGTCTAACCTCGCGATCCGTGTAACTTGACCGTCCTGTACAAACAGTGGAACACAATCGCGAAATTAATTCGCGTTTAAAGCCAAAATTATCGAGCGATATCCAGCGAAACGTCATAATCGTCCGCGTGACGAAAGTAATAGAAGCATTAACGGGCCGATTAGCAATGCGAATTTACCCTGGAATCGGAAATTGCTCGTTTTAACGAACATTCCCGTGATTCGTCCATCGCGATTTAAAATTCAAAAGACACGCGGGCGTTCGATATTTTGCATATGCAGTGCTTCCTGTTCCTTCGTCAAAGCGCACGCGTGCCATTCGTCGCGACGATGAAAACCTTCGGCCCTTTCGTTTCCGTAAACGAAAAGCTCGTCCCTTGTCTCGGGTGGAATAAAACAAATTATTCCGCTCGTAACGCAGTCACCGGTACCAAGTTTCCGCGTTACGTCTCTGCTCTTTCAACGTATCGCTATAAAGCCGCTGAAAACGTGGCCGCGGCATCGTCCACGCGGGACGTGAAGTATAATAAGGCCGAGCCACGATCGGAGTTGGCGAAATGGAGAAAGTTCGAAGACGCCAAAAGACAATACGATTTTATTTCCCAGCGAATGTTTCGCGTCGTACGTTTCGATACAGCGAACATGATTCCTCTCGAAACGACCTCTCAAAATTCCAACAGCCCTCGTCCATCTTATCTTTGTCCCCGATAC
This sequence comes from Eufriesea mexicana, assembly GCF_001483705.2. NCBI lineage: Eukaryota > Metazoa > Arthropoda > Insecta > Hymenoptera > Apidae > Eufriesea > Eufriesea mexicana. Next base: position 19,361 of record NW_016908980.1, on the reverse strand, counting down.
CAACTTTTTGCCCACCGTTTCGCAAATTTTTCATCCCCCTAACGGAAGCCAAACCGGGGTAAAAGAGCAACGAAAGTTACGGAGTAATTCAAGGAAACTCGAGAAACTTAAAATCGATTGCGCGAATAACTTAGGGCTCCTTACCCGTCGTATAAAATTTTGCAAAAATTTGCCGATTAAAATCGCAAACTTCTGGAGGTTCGGTTCAATCCAGGAGATTGTTTCGCGAGTTTCTTGCGAAGCTTCGAAGCTCCCGAGTGAAATTATATCTCATCGACTACATGGGCACAGAGCCTGGAGTTTGCTTATTATTGCCGGAACAACGGAATTAGTTCGATTTGCTTCTCGGAGGAGGTTTTACATACGACTGGGAAAAAGTTAAGTGGATTCGAAAAGGGTGGGCACGCGTTGGCACGAGAGCGAAATTTCGCGAAACGAAATCGCTGTCTGCCGGGAAGTTTATATCGATCGGTTATGGAGTTAAGGAGGAATAAATTAAGCTCGGCTAACGCGAATTTCCAGCTCGACCCTCCAACGTTCCTAATCTGTTTCGTAATTCGCCCGAAATTTCGCCGATTAGCTATCCACTCTCGACGAAAGGGATTTCGAATATTCGTATCGGATCGACCAGTCGTTTCTCCGATTTCGAATCCATCGAGCAACGAATATTACCCCTCTGTGCTCGAATGGCGCACAGAAGAAATTACGCAGAAATTATTCTATGGGATTCTTTTAATTTAATATCTCGTTGCTACTCGATGTCGCAAAAATCTTTGTACTTTTCTTATTTGGCAATGCTTGGCATAGCGTTGCTCTTGAGAGTGGATCGTTGGGCGCTTTTCCTAATTTTTCTCAAAACTACCCTCACCCCTTCGGAGTCACCTAAAATATTGCAGAACCAAGGGTGGATTCGCCGTATTCGTTGAGGGACGTTTATGGGTCTGGTTTTCGTCTTGTCCACTCACTTTCACCGACTTTCTCTTCTAAGGCCCTTTCTGGTTTAGGCTCCTTATGCCTACGATACTATACTACGTTAATTAAACATAGATTACTGACTAGAACTTATGTCGTCGAACTCGATGACGTAGATAAAGCTAGGCCTTCATCGACGAGTTAAGGGTTCAAATCGTTTTGGGCCCTTTCCTCCACTACACCCCTCGGGAGACAAAACTTTCTTCCTTTTCCAAGGAGACTCGTGAAAAAGGAACGGCTGCACAGATTCTATAATATTTTGTCGCGTCGATGTCATCATAGGGAATTAAGTGTTGGAATGCTAAAGACATAAGTCGAGACATCTTACATATAACGTCGATGTTAAAATGTTTTTAATTATTACATACTAATGTATGATGGTGTACGTGTCGATCGCCAGCCAAATTCCTTTGTTCAAACGAATCAGTCTCTAAGCAATCGTTGTACAGCACACACCGATCGAGTTATCAATTATTAAAGCGTTCCTTCTTTATAATTAGTGTTTCTTTCTTTTTAACTCCACTGCCATACCAAATTCTATCATAAAGGACCCGCTACCAACCTGTGACGAAGCTTATTAACACTAGAACTACCGATCTTTAATAGGTACCTATCTATAACGTGCACAGGTTATAGTAATTTCAGCGGTACGATGAATATGAGTGAATATATCGTAGGATACCAAAAGAAATCGCGAATCGACTATTGCCAACAAAAACAAATTGTAAACCGATCGTTATCTTCTAGAAGCAAATCGAAAAGTTATTCTATATAACAAAATTAAGTTGCGTGACTCCTCTACGGGGAGGTGAAGCGTAGGTTAAGGAAAGCATAAAAGCGTGGTCCTTGACAACCAAAACAGAGTCCTTAGAAATCGGTTGTGACCAGCACAAGCGTGAGTCGTTTGGTGTTGGAAAGAGAGTTTTAAAAGTGTGCGTCTTTGTGTGTTTTCGTTATCTTGGTGTTCTTTCCCTAAGTTAAATCAGTTTACGAGTTTTCAGTTTGTGTTATCGTGTTCTTGTTCTTTCGTGAATTTTCGGTGTCTCGAGACCAGTTTCACCATCCTACAATATTCATTACAGTTCTTTCTTAATACCAGTCGATACCAATTTTATTCTTAAACCAGGTGTATGTGTTCGGTGATTGCAAAAAGGAACATTCTGGGACCAGTCATTTTGACTGGCTTGGTAGTTCTAGTGTTAATATTACCCTAAGACTGCACTATATTCGTCCCTCACGCGCTGTATACGCCCCTACACACCTTACACACACGATCGCACACTCTCATGCCCAGAAAAACGACCACTTCTAGTTCAAAGCTAAGAAATTAGCACGCGGTCCCAAACCTCTCACTTAGCACGTCGTCCACTGGCGCCAGGTAGTTCTAGTATTAATACTACCCTAAGACTGCACTGTATTCGTCCCTCACGCGCTGTATACGTCCCTACACACCTTACACACACGATCGCACACTCTCATGCCCAGAAAAACGACCACTTCTAGCTCAAAGCTAAGAAATTAGCACGCGGTCCCAAACCTCTCACTTAGCACGTCGTCTACTGGCGCCAGGTAGTTTTAGTGTTAATATTACCCTAAGACTGCACTGTATTCGTCCCTCACGCGCTGTATACGTCCCTACACACCTTACACACACGATCGCACACTCTCATGCCCAGGAAAATGACCACTTCCGGCTCAAAGCTAAGAAATTAGCACGCGGTCCCAAACCTCTCACTTAGCGCGTCGTCCACTGGCGCCAGGCATTCTTCACGCGTGTACACGCGCGGTTGTCATCCTACAGGGGTGTAGCGCACTCTAATCGCCATAGATCGTTCCTCCCGGTTAAGAAATTAGCCCGCGGTCCCAAACCTCTCACTTAGCGCGTCGTCCACTGGCGCCAGGCATACTTCACGCGCGCACACGCGCGGTTGTCATCCCACAGGGGTGTAGCGCACTCTAATCGCCATAGATCGTTCCTCCCGACCACGCGTTCACGTTTCACTTCCGCGGAACTTTGCCGTAACAAGATCGATACCTGGACAAAAGCACGAGCTCCGGGCCAGGCGAGCATTATACGATCCATTAGGCGAATCAAAAGACGCCGGTGGAAGAAAAAGGACACGCGGCTGGCTTTCCATTCGACTCCTTCGTTCTTCCGCCGTCAACTTATCCCGCCGGATAAAAGTTGCAAGCCGCAAGAAGCGTTCCGCTGAAAGACGACGCGTGTACAGAGTTTACTCGGGAAAATACACGGAGGATCCTGAGCGATTGTGTTCGCGAGCAGGGCGGATACGAAAAACGCGTAGCGTAGATTGGCCCAACAATGGGAATACGCTTGGGTCTGTAGCGGGGTTGCGTAAAATATGGAAGGAAAATGCGAGGGAGAATTTAGAGAGAATAGTTTGTAAATTATTCCTCAAGAATGCGTCAATTATGCATTAACATAGGAGACCTTGGCGGTAAAAATCCAAGACCTAAATGACCGTTTTTACACTTCTCGTTAAAAATTCCACGCTCAACGTTGTTACCACGGTCCCCTAACTTTGCGATCTTTCTTCTAATATTGGTATAATTAATTTTTCTGCACCTCCTTCTGCAAATTCTGCTTCTTTCATTTTCTCATCCACCGATCACTTGACCTGTCACTATAGATTCAGTATTAAGACGGAATACCGCTGTAATTATAAATAAATTGAACGACATCTGAAAGGTTGGTAAGAAACTCTTAAAGATCCTACATATTTCCTATATTAAATTAAACGTATAGCCTCGTTGTTCGAAAACGTTTAAAGGAAAAATTGGCTGCAAGGGCTAGGATATTCCGCCGAGGTG